>NW_010433525.1:71630-76045 GCF_000710305.1 Buceros rhinoceros silvestris | reverse complement strand
GCACTTATACTATCTATCCAGCATAGTGTTCCGTATCAGAAGAGCCTAAGAACATTTTATTGCTATATGGGGACTTCCTTCCAACCCTTTGAGAATGTTTGCAGGAAAGCATTTAAAATTCATTTCTACACCCCCCCCGCCCCTCAAAACCTATCAAAAATATAATGGGGAACAACATCACTCTGGAGTAGGGGTGCTCCATTTTATCCTAAGTACTGTTCATTTGCTGTTGTGCCATAGGTGAGGTACTATATAATGCCTCTGTTAGCAGAGTGCTTACCTATGCATTAACTAAGGATATGCTCTTTCTGGCTGAGTAATTAATTTTTGAGAAGCATATTTCTGAGAAGGAGAAAAGTGAGTGTCTAGATACAAGTGCAGCAGCCACTGTGCAAACTTGACTGTGTAGTCCAAACCCTGGAGGTCTCTAGGTCCCAGATGCCAACGACGATTTCATTCACAGATGGGAATTATGTATGTCGGATTGCTTTCTCCGTGCCAGTCCACAGAGGTGTTGGCACAGCTAATTTGACTGGAGAAGACAAAGGCATGGTCATCATGCAAGGAAAAAATGGAGATGAGAGAGTCCAATGAACAAGCCTAAATGGAGATGACAGAATGGAACAGGAGAGGAGAGCCGCTGCCTAAGTGTGCCATGCACACACTGTGTAGATTAGCTCAAGATTTCTCAAGCTGGGCTGCAAGCAGTGAGTCACAGGCAGAGAGGAGGGATATTTATGGGATTTCAGTTCGTCAGAGGAAAAAACACAGAACAGTTAGAAATGACAGAAAAATGAGAGTGCTGGATGATGGCAAACAGCACATGGGGAACAAGGGAGAGGGAGCTTTTGGCATCATTGCTGCAGCGTACATCCCAGCGTGACTCGTATTGATCTCCAGGGGCCAGTTCATTTCTACTGGAAGAATCTGGCTTCTGGGACTCCAGGTACAAAATGAAAAACCCTCAATTTCTAGAGCACCTATGTTACTGTTTGCCAAGTGTTTTTTCTATTCCTCCCTGCAAATCTTTTTATTTTCTTTTAGGGCCAGTGGAAAATTTAGCAGAACAGGCAGTTTTCCAGTAGGCTTGTTTTTGAAAGTTGAACTGATCAGATGATTTAAGATTTGACAGACGAAGTTAGCATTTGCTTACCCACTTGACACTCTGAATTCTACTGGGATTTTGTATGTATAGGTGCACAGGCGTATCTGCGAGTACACAGACACACCATGTTTTAGCTCTTCACAGACGTACTACGGCTATTTTCTGTTCTAAAAACAGAGAGATGATATGATAAGGTTAGATGCTCCTTTTAGGTAACTGATGATGATTCTGATTTCCAGATATGTTATTTTTTGCTGCCTGAAAACTAAATGCTCTAAGACGGTGCTTATTTGTTCAAGAAGGAGCATGTTTTTCAGACACTGCTGGAGTGCTGTCTCCTCTTGAAAACAATACAAACCTAAGAGCTTTCTTTTTTTTTTTGTTCCATTCTACACATTCTCCCTCTGTCCTCAAGAAGCCTAGAGAGGCTTGAATGGAGTTTTGGGTGTTGCAGGAGTAAGTAAATGTGTAAGTCTTTACCTCTAATTTTCCTGAAAATACTTCTTCAGAATTGCTGCTTCAGCTGCCATTTCTTCTTCTGTTCTCCACTTGTTAGGGGAATCCTCTTTGTCATGCCGTTGCAACTGTTTTGAAAGGAAAAAAAAAACAACAGTCTGTTGATTTTTTTCCAGTTTTATTGTCAAATTCATTTATCGTCAAATTGGCTGCCTGCATGCAACCAATCTAACTATTCCATGTGTCTGTGGGACAGAGGAACCTGGTGATGAAGAGATGAGGGATGAAGGTTTCTAGTTTAGAGAGGTCATAATAGTTAACTGGCTGTGATGGAGTTATGACAATAACTCAGGGTGCCAGGGTGAATGACAGGCAGTGACAGAGTTCATCTTTGTGAGCTGATGGTCAGATACCTTGTGAGTCTTTGATGCAAAGCTGGTAGGTAAGGTAATAGGATAACAAAACACACTCAGCTATCTTGAGGTGCTCATTACACCAATGGAGTGAGCTAGGCAGAAGCTGCCTGGACACTTTGTTAGTAATTCATGTAAAATTTTCTCTCAATCTCTTTTCCTGCCCATGGGGCCACCTTTCCCATCAAAGACCTATTGTGATAACAAGGCCCTGTTGCAGCGTTTCCCACTGGCAGTTTATATCTGTAGTTTTAGAAGTGATACGTTCCTTCCCTGCATGCAAGTTATTAGTCCTTCCTTGCCCTTGTTGAGAATGAGACACAGCCCTGGTCTAGAAACAAACCCCCTTATTTAAAGCATAACTGTATTTCATTGACGATTTACTAGGGGAAAAGATCAAAAGTATGTGAAGCATTTAATTTTTGCAACTAGCTTGCATAATACACCCAGAAAAATAAGTCCTATCCCATCTGTAGTAAGTATTAAGTGACATTTATTCAGACATGATGATTTCAAATACATCCTTTGCCTCTCTAGAACAAGAGAGAAGCTGATGGATTTGCTGCTGTCCCACAGAAAGAAGTTCTATTTTATGGTAAGTATAATGTGTCAGCACTTGAGTGACTATTTGTACACATGTACGTGTGTCAAAGAATGCCTGACACTCATCAAGGGAAGACTACATTTACAACAGAAACATTTGCTTTAACGGCTTCAGGATTGAGATTTCCAGCGTGTCTCTAGGTACAGAGCCCAGCACAGACTGTATTAACAGCATCAGTGCTTCTGAGGAAAATTATAATATCGACTTTTTGTTAATGTCACAAACAAAGTTGGAAACTAATGAATTTGACTCCTGGACAAATTTTAGTACAGAAGATGAAACAATATGGAACCTACCAAGCAAAGTGCATTACTGTATATGGCGCGTTTAGCAATAAGCTAAGATTGTTAGCATACATCCGACTCACAAATACTTTTATTTGTGCTGTGTTTTTCCCACTCTGAATTTCACTGCCAGATAAAACCCTATGTAGTTTTACATTCTGCAGCACAGATTTCTTCCTGCTCAGCAGATGAAGCTGCATTAGAAAGCTATTTCCTTTCATGCCAACACAATACAGGAGCTGTGGGCAAATTAAAGCGTATTACTGTTCGACTAGTAGGGGACTAATCTTCATTGTTACATTAGCTGTAGGTGTGTTATAAATCCATCTTGTAAGAATGCTACAGAATTATAGAGAAAGATTTAAAACCTAGGAACTGGTACAGTGTATATACTGTCAACACACATCCGCTGTGTGCATGTGCCTGCTGTCACCCGCTGTACACACCTATACCACGTATAGGTACCACAGATGAGTTGGCAATGAGAGGGAGTTACAGGAAACAGAGTACATCATCCTGTACTTCCCATGGACTGCGAGCACTTACACTTCACAAGAGGATGCACCAGGACAAGCCAAGTGGTGGTAAATCAATTGTCTGTCTGAGGTGTGAGCTGTTTTTCTAAAAAAGCAATATCTGGCTCATTTGACCTAGCATCAGGAGGAGATAGAGCAGGCAAGAGCTAGCAGGCAAGGGAGGGCAGCCCCTGTTCCTCGAGGTCTCCTTGTTTAACCTGACAGAGGAGCTTTTAGTGATACGATTTGCCTGCTGTTCTCCCTTGCTATCCTGTTTCTGTGCAACCCAGGTGAGAGTTGACTCCAGGAGGAGACTAGTAAAGTGCGGATTTGACTTGTGGTTTTAATGTGGTTTTTTTCCCATGTTCAAAGATGCTGATGTGAAGAGTAATAAGGAGGCATATCCTGAAATGGCTGTTGTTCTCTAAATTAAAGTTGTGTGAAGTTGTAGACCACGGTCACTTCTCGAAGTTGGCGTAGGAAAGAGTTTCTTTTGCTACATAACTGCTAACCTTTAAAAATAATCAATCTTTCACTTAAGGTTAAAACAGACATATAGGGAGCAGCAATGAATTCTGAAACTTGCCTGCAAAGCCAACCTACTTTAGCAGCCCTGAGTCCTGCTAGACGGCCCTCACAGCAAGCCCCAGGCTGGCATGAAAGTGCTCAACACAGCCTTACCGAGCTCTGCCCTAACAGACATCCATATGTCTCTCACACTGCGAAGGTGTGCATCCAGGTTTTGTGGATGCACTGGATATGACAAACGACAGACTGTGGCCTTAAATCACGGTCACAGTCAACGTATTCATTGTTTAACTGACGTACAGATGAATATAATTTCGATATAAAATGGCTATGCCTACCCAAACAGGATCCCGGAACTATTCTGCATTCAAACCTCTTACCATGTCAGTAATTTCTGAAGTGCAACAAGCAATTATCAACCCAATGCCACTTAGTTTCTGATATTATCTAACCACCACTGTAGAGATTTGGAAAACTGTCTCTAGTGGCTAACCCTTCCCTCTTCCCCCA
>NW_010433525.1:10813-71566 GCF_000710305.1 Buceros rhinoceros silvestris | reverse complement strand
CTACCCTTCCCTGCTACCGCCATCCCGCCGCTTCAGAAGAATCCAAACCACAAGCCTAGCCACTTCAAAGCACAATAATTGAACTGCGGATAACTTTACTAGACGATGTTCTGGATGCTAAATGTTATGCAGGTTCAAGGCTATAAGTACCAATAAATGAAAGACAAATAAAGCAAGGGCTGCTGATACCAGCTCTAGCTCAGGGATTCTACATGCCACAAATTAATGGAGCCTGGAAAGTACAATGGAGGAACATCTGTGCACCTGCCTGGTTCTTCAAATCTTCTCTTAGCATCTACTAGTGGTTTCCAATGGTGACAAGGTATTGTGATCATGGATGGGCTTGGTGTCTCTTGGTTATTTCACATGTTCTTATGTTCAATCTGGTCAGTTTTCCATGTGAGGGCCTCTGTAAGCAAAAGCTACTTAATTTCTTTTTCTTTAAAGAGGCTAAGACTGTCTCCATAGTATTTTGGCTGAGTTGTAAAGCTACTTTGAGGAAAGAACTACTGCATATTTCAGTATTAAATTGTATTGATTCAGAATTCAGGTGGGAAACTAACATAACAGTCAATACTTGTTTCTAAGGGACTTCTTCGCCTTGGAGTGTGTTCGTATTCACACCCACATCCAACTCCCAGCTGTGCATCTTGACAAACACCTGACACGCTATTGAAAGGCTGGATTATAAGGGAAGCAATGCTCTCTTGCACCTGGAGAACACTCCAAGGTTCTGCTCAAAGAAAAGGGAAAAAAGCTACCTCTGATTTGCCTGCTATCCATCTGAAAAAACTAGTGATTTCCCCTTGATTTCCCTAGTCAGACAGAAAAGCTGGAGGACTTGAGCTGACGTCCTTACTCATATACATCCAAACACAGACTAGCTTGAAGTCTGTGATACTTTCTGTAGAACAATTCTACTTCTGCAAGCTCTGAAAAGGAAAAATAAAATAAAATAAAAGAAATTTTATCCAGAGCCCCACATCATTTGCCTGACATGATTTTCCATGAGAGGGGTTTTGCCCATATTTCCCTGGACAATCTGAATAGAACTGGAGATTGACTGATCTACATCCTATCAAAAACACTTTGCCTACCTTTCTCTACAGTTCCTGGGACAAGGCTTCCAGATTACTCAAAGGTCCCTAAACAACAACCATGCCCTTCTTGCAATGAATGCTTTTACAAGAAACTGTTCACCTTCAGAATCCTTTCCCAAGCAAGTGTGCATGTTTCCAGTTGTGATAAGCAGCTGCTATTTCAAGAGAGATGAAAACGGCACATGATGAGGTCACAAGAGTCACTTCTGTGCAGGACATTGAAGTAAAGAGGACAGATTTTGCTCAGGGTCTTCCGGAGACATCCATGGGGTGATGAGGCTTTTGCAGAGCTCTGCAGGCACACTGGGCTCTCCCTACAAGTGCTCTTTGGTGGTTAGCAGGAGACTTCTTGTCTCCCCTGAAGCCCAGGTCCCCGCAGATGTGGAGCAGAAGTGAGGGTAATCACAGCCTGTTCTCAGCAATGTCATGGTAACATTGGCCAAAGTTGGCCAATCATCATAGGCTAAAACTTAGAAAATCTACACTAAATGAAAGAAAGAAGAATTAGGAAGCTATCACAATTTAAAAAAGAAAAGCTATAAGCTTTGGGTGAGCCTGGCAGGTCAGAGATAATGAATACCACACTACAAAGGACAGGTCTCCACAGCGGTTTATACTGACACGAGCTTAATCTTCTAACTCTGACCAAACTGTTCCCTTCCAGGCTGCACGCCAGGTAGGGGACAGCATTTCTTGGTCTCTGAACAGTAATTCCTCCTACAGGACACTGCAGAGGGGCTGGGAGGGGGCTTGCCTACACACAGCCTGCATTGCTGCAGGCCAGAGTGCATCCCTGCAGGGGACAGGACAGGTGGCACACCAGAAAACCTTTTCTGTAGAGCTCCGAGCTAGTTGCCACTTTAAAACTGCTGGTACTTGGCCTGTTTTCATAAAAGAAAGGTGATGCAAAAGCACCACAGCAGACAGAGCAGATGTTTTACCACAAAACTCAGAAAGCCCCAAGTTCTGTGAGGCCAGACCTGTTGTTATATTACAGGAGTGTCTCAGAAGCACAAGTGTAACAAAAAGGTGAGTAACCAGATTAGCGTAGCTCAGGTAGCTCCAAAAGGAGAGGATAGGATAAAAGAGTGTAAACATTTCTCTTAGACAATCTCTATTATGCTTTTTCTTTTAATATTCTCAACAAGCACCGAGACACGCATTAGTCAATTCTCTAATCTCAGTTGCCCAAGCAAATTACACACTGTATCTGTTCAACATTCTTCAAGCACTAAGACTCTTGTTTATAACTTCGTATATCTTCCTTCCTTGCAGTACAAATAAATGCACTATTTCTAAGATATGCCCTTCTTCAAGCAGATCATTACTGATGTCTGACTTCTTGGGCTTCCTGATAAATTATCCTCTTCCTTCACCTCAAGCAGAAAATGCTCTTCCACCAATAATCTATGACTGTCAGTCTTGATTACTTGTAAACAGTGGAGCTCTTTGAATATTTCTGCTCCTGAAAAGAGTTCATTTTCTCACTCACGTATCCCAGTGTGAGATGCTGGCAGACCTGACAGCTGTGCTTTATGTTATTTTATTAAAGTTGTTAGTGCTGCAGAATGGTCTACGTTTTTATCACTGCAGTTCTTAAGGGAAATACAATATTGTTTTATAACACATTCTCATTGGGGAAACTCTCCTTCTCGCTCTTTGCAGAAGAGCCCAGAATTCTCAATGCAACACACTATAGGGGACCTGGGTCTAAAACTTACTGTTGTTTGAAGTAACATCTGTATTATGGTTTGTCCTACTTATGCCATAACACCAGCAGAAAAGTGACCTGTTAATATAGAGCACTAGCCAAAAGTATTGGGGAAAAAAGCTTTTATGGTAGTTAGCCCTATTCTGATTCTTCATGAATATTTACTGTTGATAGTTAAGAGTTTATAACCTCCAATGCATTTAACCAAATGAAAAATTATAGCGATAGAGAGTATTTATGCTAAACTGCAGCATCACAACACAATTGGCTGTTTTTATAAAATGTTAGCAAAACCAGCAAATAACAACAACAAAATCCCCAGCAGTTTGAATCAGCTATTAGGCATTGCTAGTGTTCATTATTACCCATACACCTTGGGATGCCCAGATATCTTTTCCATACTTATTTCCCACACTTGAGTGAAATCTGTGAAGTGGTATTTCAGCATCAGATCAACCCTTGAACCACGAGGAGGCTGAAAGTCTCCTCTTATCTCCCCAGTGGTAACTGTTTTCCAGAGACTGAAGAAAAAAAATGACCCCAGGGCTGCTACACATCTCTTCCTCCAGCTCCCTTATGGACCCAGAGTCATGTGAAGAACATGCACCTGCAGCACATGCCTGTCCCTGTTCTTGCAATGCAGCAAGCAGATGCGGTAGATCTACATCCCAAACATCCCACCATGTGGGAGAAAAACTTGAGTACTTAGCTGGCTATGGCTTCTCAGCTCCTTGGTGATAACGAGGAACTCCTGGTCCTGGTGGAGACCTCCATCCATTTGAGCTCCTCTTGTACTGCTTTCACATCAACTTAACCACTGAATTGCCTCCTTTGCTCTCTTCTTCCTGCTCTTGTTCTTGCTCTTTCAGTGCCTTCTTTCCTTTCACTTCGCTTTATATTTAGCTTATAACTTCACAGTAAGACTTCATTTCCACTTCTCCCCATAACGAAATTAAATGTGACATTTACTGCTATTATCTTTACCTCCTGCCATGCTCTATCCCTTCTTCACCCTCTGCTGTCTTGCTGAAGAGAGTGTGAGCTTTTTGGTTGGTAGTCTCCTCTGCCAGCCTCCTGTCTCCATCCCATTTGCCTTCAGTTGTGGTTTGAATGTCAACTTGAATAGCAATGTAAAATGAAAGAGTAATGCATGAAACACAGTGGTTTCACAAAGCAGCTTCTTGGGGACACTGCAATTGTGTGGTCCTAACTCCTTTTTTACCTAGCTGGGGTTAATTACTGCAGGAGCTCCTAGCCCTTGGAATGTCCCAGCTCTGGGTATCCCCCCTGCAAGTGCTCTGGGCAGGGCCCCAGGAAAGGCAAAAAGCACAGGCAGAGAACAAGTATGTCAGGCTCCCCTTGACCATTTAAGGGATGACCTACAAAATACTGTGTTAACACGGTGCAAGAAGCCTGTCTGCCCCCCATCAGCTGCCACAGAATCAGGACCCATTGCTGAGCCCCTTTTACCATTGCTCCCACTGCACAGCCTGAGCAGCTCAGGCACTTCAGCGCCTTCTGCAGTTCTGGACCCGTCTCCATATTTAATTACAGCTACAAGACTGCTGTAATTTAATTGCTCTAATTTACAGTGAACACTGCATAAACCCCCCACATCCTATAATTTTCTCATCTGCTGACTTTGCTTAAGATTTTATATCATACTGATATTTGCATTTGCATGAATCAGAAATCCCTGATTTTGGGGTGGTTTTTCTCGCTGCATTGAATCTGAGTTATTTAAGGAGATGGAGAAGAAGCCCAAGTTGCCTGCATTCTATATGAGGCACAATTTTTTAACCGTCTACTGGAAAATCCTTCTCCAATTCTTTCACCACTTCTGCATGAGATACACAGCTTTCGATATTATTGCTGCAAAGCATATATTCCAGTGAAAATCTCAGTTTATCAAAAAAGCTGTGTTTTTGAGAGTGGTGGCTTTTTTATTCCTCTCAACTCGTTGCCATAATAACCGCAGTTTTTTTTTTTTTCTTCATTTTTATTGTTGTGCTTTGGGGAAAGACTTGAACCTCACACGGACATATGAATAACTGCACCCTTTTTAGCAAAGCACTTAGACAAAGAGAATTTTGAGGAAACACTTAAAGGTTAAGTAAAACCCTTAAGCATATGTGTTTAAGTGCTTTGTTAAAATCAACTCTCCAAATGCCAGCTCCTAAAAATTCTGCATACAAAAATGATAAAGAAAAACAATAAATATAAAAGCAAATTTCTTAGGATGCCTTGTAAGTGTAAAAGACAAGTAAGCCCATGAGCAGAATGACAGTTGTACAGAAAACATTTGCCATTTGGTGAAATATGTAAATTGTGCTCTGAAGAACTCCAGTCATGAGAGACTTCCAGTTTGGCTTCAACTGAGATAATATTCTTGGGAAGTGAGCATGCTACAAAGGAGACGCTTGAAGGAATATCCACTGGGGTATGAAGTCCTGCCAAGGACTTGGTGAACTGCTATTTACAACCTGATACAAAACCAGGCAAGAATCTAGAAAGACATTTGGCTACATTTTCACCCTGCCCATTATCCTCTAGTTAGCAGATAATGTTATAAACGCTCCTGCAGTCTTTCTCACCTGGGAAGAATAGGGAGATGATCGTGGGGAGCTTCCTGATGACATTGGCTAGAGAGGGCTGCCTGCACAGGAGAAATGAGTTGCATAGAGACCTGGGCAATGTCATCAATGTGATAATGTTGGAGGAAACGTTGTCCTGTGTGCACAGCCTGCCATGGAACATTACTCACTTGGAAAAAAGCTATTTTTAATCAAGGAAAAGCACTTTAATCAAGTATAGAGTCAGTGATTCAAAAATTTCATGCAAGTGCATGTATTACTTGACTGAAAGCCTTTTCTCAAAAGGTCAGAGCTGTAGAGCAACGTGCATGTCCCACTCCAAGAGCAAAGATAAACTCAGGACTCCTGTATCAGGTTGATGTATTCTGGCTCCCAGTGCAGGGAATTTCAAAGTCAGAACTTCCCCTGCTAATGTTCTTAACTTTAGACAAATATTTTCCGTACCCTGAGCACACTCAGTAAGATTCTTGACATGCCAAGGAAGACACGTCTGTTAGGGAGGTTGACTTGGTTTATTTTTCTGCCAGCACAAAGGATATCAGCTGCAGGTCCTACAGCATTGGCACAGAGCCGGCTCAGCGCACAGGGGGACACGAGCATGCCCCAGTCTCCTGCAGGGAGCTTCACTCTCCCCACCACATCTCTGGGAGCTGCAGAAAGAGCCCAAAATGGTCAGAGCAGAATGCAGATTTCTTCTTCTAAGGGGAATTAGCTTATTCCTATGAAACAAATCCCTCCCCTCACCAACACTTCCTGAAATTAAGAAGGAAACATTCATTCAGTGTGCCCTGGAGTAAATCATACTCTGAGTCACTCTCTCCACTGACTGTAGGAGGATTTTAAGGAGAATTCTGATGTCTAAAATGACATATACTGCATGCTTGAGAAAAACCACTGGGGTTGCAAAGCCTGCTTTTGCGCGTGCTTCTCAGGGGACCCCTCACCCATCAACAGACCTTTCCTGGAAGGTCCTGTCTGCTTTCCCCACAGCAGTCAGGATTCCAGCATTCCTGAATGGAGCTACATCCACAGGATAGTCTTTTCCCTCATGCATCCCTCAAATACTTCTTGTGTTTCAGCCTTGCAAATGCAAGGCTACCTCACCTCTAAGATTGCCTCCCGGGGATTTAAGCAGCCAATACCCTATAGTCAGTAGGTAGTAAAATAGGTTTAGGAATAAATTGCACTCATTTAACATTCACTCTTAAAAATATGGCTGCATTTATTATGCAGCATATTGTTTTATATACTGTTTTGTTATAATAAGTCATGTTTAAAATGTCATGACATTTAAATCAAGAGCAGTAAGAGGGAAATACTGAAAAAGAGCAAGACGATCAAAAAGGATTTGAAAAATCCTAGTGAAACATGATGGACCAAACACCCTTATTGTAGTAACAATAAAGTCACAAGGGAGCTTAAAACTCACCTGTAAGAAACTCATTGTAGAGAAACCTACTCTGCCCCTCCAGGTCTCTGTGTCACTGTGATTGTCCCCATGTCCAGTGTCCAAGGAGTGGGTGCCACCATCAGCTGGGTGGTTGGGGCTGGCTGTGGCCAAGGGACTTGCACATCTACAACAAAGCCCTCTCAGCGTTCTGCATGCTCTTGCAGGTTTAGCCTTTCTCTGCGCTGCCCTTTGCCACTGCAATACTCTGGAAAACTCTACTTGGAACTTGTTAATGCCATTCGTCTCAGTGAGGAGCTTTATTTCAATGCCTGTACTAAGTTATATGCATGAACTTTACATATAATATAAAAGCCTACTTTAATGTGGCTTCACAGCCTTTGAGGAGACACAGAGACTATCTACCACTGATGATCTACATGCATAATGGCAGATTTTCACCAGAAAGACTTTTAATGTTGAAAAGAAAATAGCTCAGATCAGAGGAGCTACTCTTTTCCTGCAGATTCAGTGCTCATCTTTTATATCAGGTCTGGACCCAGATGCCAGCATCCCTCTCTGCTGCCTCCATGCTCTCTCACCCCCCACCAAGGGAAAAATCAGTAACAACTGTGACAACAAAACAGATGGTGATGCAATGAAACATTAAACCCAATCCCGATACTGAGCCATACCATGAATATTTCACTGAGGCACGGGGTAGAAAAAGACAACAAAATGACCTTTTCTAGCATCTTAAGGGATATCTAGCCTTGTGATTGCTATAGACAAGCTGAAGACACAAAAGAGGGAGACCCAGACTATTTGAAAGAAGCCGTGTATCTTTTTAAAAATTAGCATCTCAATGTTCCCATTATAACCTGCCAATATGAATGACATTTACTCTTGCTCTGAGAAATGAAAGCAACTCTGAAAGACAGGCTGCATTACAAATCCATTGATATTCCACTGACCTAGTGGCATAAGAACCAGACAAGTTTTGTCAAGGGCAAATGCCCCAGAGTCTCCAAATTCATCTCTTAAAGTAGCAGTAAAGGGAAAAAAATATCTTCCATGTTAGAATATTTATAAAACCCAGCAGAGACTCACACTTCTTGATGTTATGACAGCAGTGGATGGCACCAGACCCAGATATGGGAGCAGAATTTGATAATTTAGATGATCAACCACCTCTTCTAGTTTTTCCAGTCAGTTAACATTGCCATAAAACTTACACAGGAAGATTCTCTTAAGTGACATCACATGGGGTTTTGCCCAATTTATTTTTTTGATTGTATAGACTTTACAGATACATGTTACCCAAAGCAGAATATGGTCCAAGATTCTGCTTGGGATGAAGGGACATAGGAGGTGTAAGCTAAGCAAGAGGTCCCTGCATTGCTTCCCCAGCATTAGCGAAAAGACCCAGACAAGGGAAGAAGGTGAGTGAGAAACAATTTGGTGTTGCTGAAGGAGGCTTCTTCATCCCTCAGATGAACCTCTTAACTCACACGCCAAATCAAGTGAGGGAAAAGGTTCCAGACAAGGGGCCCAATACAGGAGCCCTTATTTACTTGGTGAAACTCAGACTGGGATATCAGTGGCTTTTTCAGGGAGTGGAGGGGCACAGGCTGCCTTCACTTCGAGCAGGAAGAGTCTATTTGCTCCTCTTCCAAACTGCAGTGTTGGCCTTCTCTTCAAATTATTTTTCTGGGGAATAAGACCACAGTTGTTCCTACAAAATGCCCACACTGAAGAACAGGGATGGGATAATAGCCTGGGAATATAATATTCTGCAATTAATTTCAGTGAAGGGACTGTGAATTTGGGGAGAATTAATTTTAGCTGGGTACATGTTGCAGTTAATTAAGGCTGATAGCTTCTACTAGTAGAAGGGTGTTTTTGAGGAAAATACATTGAAAATCTTATTAAACTGCCTAGGAAGAAACAGTTGCCATTGCCCATGCTGCAACCTCCCAGACATCCCCATGTTTCTCTACAGGAATCATGCACTGATGGCATTTGCATAACAATTATTATTATTTAATATGTAGACTTCAGTATCATTGCTTTTGGACAAAATTAACATTCAAACCTTTGAGTGCAGACATTTTAGAAATATTCATCTGGAAAAACTCAGAGAAACTTTTTCTTTGCAATATTTTTGCAAGTTCTGTTCCTGTGAAGATACCCTGGCAGCAGATCAACGCCTTCTCTTACCGTAATTCAGAGGACATGGTTCAGAGCTACAGAAAATCCCACACTGCGGGGGCGTGATGATCTCATGAACATGGGGGGATGGAGGGTAGGAAGGGTATGAAGATGGGAAAAGCAACCCAAACATTTCCAATTTCCAGAGACAAAAAGTAGTTTTGTTTGCTTTCAGTTCAATCAATTTGTTCATGCCTTAGGAAACAATGAGATCAACGGAAATGAAAGCAATTTCCAGCAGATATGAATAAAACACATGGCTCAGCTAAGAAGAGGTTGTACATTACTCCAGAAGCTCAGTCAAACACTAGTGGATTAAATGCTGCAAGAATGGATCTAGCATGGGCTTGTTTCATCTCAATTTGCCAGACTAGGAATTTGCAAGTTTCCCACTCGTTCTTCAGGAAGGAGTTGATTGGGGAATAGGTTGTACATTCACGTACTTTGTGGAGGATTCGCAAAATAATTTTATTCGTTTCGACACAATTCAAAGTTAGAGCAGGGTACTTTGAAAGCAGAACCTCTTTCACAGAAGGTCTACTGCTACATTTTTCTCTCCTTTTTTTAGACCTTCCTTTTTTTTTTTTTTCCCCAAGCTTTCCTTCAAACAAAATTCACAAAGAATATCACATTCTCAGTCTATGTTTCCAGGATTTTCCTGCGTACATACGGAGGTGTACGAAGGCACACAAGCTCTCCTCGTTCATTCTGACCTGTAAGCATTATTACATTACATTAATTGCAGAAGACACCGTCTTCACAGCTTTATTTCTCATATGACATCTTGTGAATTGCTTTTAAGAAAAGCCATTTACACTACTTCTATATAGATGTAAACTAGTACTCTAATGTCACATTCTTGTTTGCACATACCCTTGTACTCCTGTCAGCTAATCCTTATGAAAAAGCAAGTGGCCCTCCATATATTTCAGTCAGGAAACAGCAGCGTGGATTGTCATAAAACAAAAGTTTGACTGTTACTATGCAAAATCTGTTCTACTGGAAAACTGGCATCTTGCCCATCCTCTTCCACAAAGTTCTGTATCTTTGTCAGTGCTCATCTACTTGACTTCTTAATTGTCTATGTTCACTGGCTGTATCAAATGGAGTTTTCTTTTTGCTTTTGCTCACTGTGTATTACATCTTTTAATCGGTATATTTAATTACTTACCACAATCTGCCATGCCAGATTTTCTAAGCATTAGTCTAATTAACTTAAGCTTGATAATTACGTTTCAGATATCATAACAGTATGCACAGAACTTGCAGATTATGCTGTTAGGCTTAGCTGTTTCTGATAACGTTTTTCTCCTATTCTTACTTTCCACATTTTTCTTTTGCTTTTTCTCTCTTTGTACAGTGTGGGAACACAAGAACAGAGGGGCTGCTGTTCTGTTTAAACAACTGGAAGGTTCTCCAAAATCAAAAGATGGCTGTTTCTAATAACAAGCCATCGAGTAAGTCAACACAAATGAGAACAGAACTAAAATGCAAGGATTTCCTCTTTCTACAAGAGCAAACCATAAGTATGTCACTGAAGAAAGGAACTTGAGCTTCCAATAGTGGAAATCGTAGAGGATTCAAGCACAAACCTACGGCACTTACTGGACAATTATGAAAGTACTCATACTCTCTGCAGGTCTCCAGCCTGAGCTATTCTAATTATACGCCTGTTGGCGACAGCATGCCGCCAGGGAGGCAATAAATAAGTGATAACATGCACGGGGCCCGGCACACATACCTTTTCAGCACAGAAAGATCATCCTTCACAAAGTGATGCAGGCCATCTGGGCAAGTGAAATACACAAGCCTGAGACCCCAAGTACAAGTATATAGATGCAGAGCACGCTTATGTCACAGTAATAAAGGAAAGCAAAAGAAAACTGTAGCAGACTACAGATTCATGCTTGGCTTTCTGATGTAAAACATTTCACTTCTGTCCAACTCGCTTTGGTATTCTGCTTTTCAACAGAGGACACATCCTGCGTTGTTTGGTTTGCCTTTCTCCTGGACAAGGGCATGGATATTGTGTCCCAGAGCATCAAATGGGCTCTGCCCAGTGGGAGATGGGGCAGAGCCACAAAGACCAGACCTACTCTCCCTGCTACCACAGACCATAGATCTGTCTTGCTCGCTGGAGTCCAACGACCCATGTTCAGGTCCCAAAGGCACCCAGACCACAATTTGGGTATTTGGGCTGAAAACCCACTGATGCCGTGTCCATGCCAAAAGCCCATTTGTTTGAATTTGGGGTGCAGTGGTACAGAAGTCAAGCCCACTCAGAGAGCCACACCAAAGACTGCATTTATTATAGAGTTACTGGTGAGGATTTAGTCAGCTGTGAAACATGGAAAGACTACTCATCTGTTCCTATTTTTAAACACAGACTTCATAGATATGGAGACAGGGACAGGAACAGGCAGTTCCTCTTGCTGAAATTCCCCTCATTCAAGCTTGTATTTTCAGGTGACTGAAGGGCTGTCACCCTGAACAGAAACAAATACCAGCAATCAAGGATGTAATCAGGGTGGCCAATACATAAGTAAGCATAACATAAATCTGAATATTAGTAATTAGCATTTAATTCAATCAGACTAAAAGTGTTAGACCACTACAGCAGTGATTCCTTATAGGAAACTATTTAACATTCCAATTATCTTTAATGAATTAACCTCGAAGTAAGGCTGAGGTGCAACATAGTAAGAATCCCTTTGCTCATCTACAGTCCACTTGCAACTAATTTAACTTCACAAGCCTACCTCAATTAACATTTTTCTGTATTTCACACACGAGTAACTGCAGTACTGAAATATGCACTCCTCTCCCAAATTTAATAGCTGAGATACCTTAATTTTTTTTTATTCTATAAATGAAGGAAAATCATTTCCTGCTACTATCTCAAACCAATTAAAATTCTTTTCATATTGGCTTTGCATCTCTTCAATATATGTATGAACCAAAAAGGTCCTACATTTTTCACATAATAATTAATTGGAATTGATCTACTGTGCAGCGCTCCAAAGACAAAGGGGTTTATGATTAGCAAGTTTAAAGTTTGGTTTACATTTTCCATCACTAGAGTTTTTAAAGAATCTTTTTTGGTTGAATGTTTTATATTAGGAAAGAAAACTCAATCAGCATAACTAAACTATCTGAATTAAAATAAAAAAAAAGGAAAAGTAGAAACATATTGATAGGCCTGGAAGGAAATGAGAACACGCTGCCTTATTGGCCATTACACAACTACAGTTACAAAACCAGCTATTGTAAAATAAAGAACACTTGTATAATACACCCTGTGCATTATGTAGCTTGGGTAGAATGACAGGTGTCTACCTGCATGATCTCAAAGAGTTAACAAACGCCTCTGTGATAGGTGGAGACTGGGCAATGGCTTCCCCACCTACATAGCAGGGCAACAGCGGGACCTTACTTTCCTTCTGCTTTCCTTGGTTTTCTCTGCGAATTGTATAAAAAGACATAGTGTCATTTAATATCTTTCCTGCTTTAATGAGAAAACATGGCAAGGAAGCTCTTGCTTTGCACCATGGTTGCGGTAAAAGGAGCAGCATTCTTGAACAGATTAAAAATCTGACGTTATTTTCCTTTTCACTGCGTGTTTGCAGCATTAAGAAAAATGAACACACATGTAGATAACAGCATCCACGCAGCAATATGGCATAGCTGTTATTCTTCTTGCAAGCATCCAATTTAATTTTATCATCAAGTACCACACAGTACAAAATCCTGTTCTGCTCCTTACCAATTTTAACCTCAGTTTAGAGCTAAACATTTTGTGCTGTGCATATCATCTAGAGCTCACTGCAAAGGAGAGTGTCACCAGTAGAGAGACAAGCAGGGATACAGTACATGAGCCCTTCTCATATCAGGACTGTTGGATTTTTCGTCTCCATCTGACGGACCCACGTGATGCCTGAGCTTCATTCTCTTCCCTGAGCTACTGAGTAACGTTATAATGAAGTTACACAGATAGGGACGCAGACGTAATATAACCTGCCCATATAGCTACATAAATAGAGTTTAGTTTGTATATTAATTTTTCTAACAAATAGAGATATGCGTGGCCTATTTGGATACATGAGCAAATCCGTGCCCTGAAAGATGATGTCCTCATTAAGCAGAGCTGCAAGCCCAGATCTTATCTAAAGTGCTGTTTACTTTGCTGGCAGAACAGCCAGGATGCTACAGAGCATAAATCTTTAACTGTTGCCACTGAAACTGAGAGCACCTCATAGCAAATTCTGAAACCTTAGAATAATATTAAATAAGCCAGTAAGAGGAGAATTTATATTAATAATCAATATCTGCTTAATTTAGCTAACATTATAAACTAACATTTTTGGATGGAATAAGTTTTTTCTTATCACGCCATTTCTCCCTAGTACTTTAGCTAATCTCAGAGAATACTGAATGTTGTAACATTTTACCCTTTTTCATTTTTTTTTACCAGCCCTTGGTTTTTTATAGCATACTACACTTGGCGAAGTCTAAACAGCAGTTAAAAATAAACTCTTTGCTATTATCCTATTTCCACTACTTCCATTTATAACTGATACCACACTGCATTTATGCATGTATCTGTTCTTATTTCAAAACCTGTCACAATCCTGATTTTACTCGTGCTCTGGCAAATGTCACTGGGCTCCTGGAATGGCTTTGGTCCACCCGCCCAAGCCAGGGAGAAAGTCGTTACATCAAGTGGGCACTTTTATCCCTGGGCAAGTGTCCAGGGCCCGATCTTTGTGTGGTGCTCCAGCTGAGCTAACGCACCCTCCAGACCTCTCTTAGCACCTTCTCCTGCCTAAGGAGCCCAGCCAGCGTCATCCTGCTTCCAGGAAAGCACTGGTAGGACTATCAGCTGCCTTACAGCCAGTCTGAGCCCGTGGGGTAGCAGTTCGCTTTCTCCTATCACAGCTTAACTGGCCCCACTATCTGAACTGATGCTTTTTTTTTCCTGACTTTTTTTTTTTAAATTTGCTTTGGATGACAGTATCAAGCATCCGCAGACATTTCAGGAGACAACTTTGAGAACATTAGGAAAGCTATAAATAGTGCGTTAGGATTTATTTCTGTAACACAGACCAGTCAAAAGTTTCTATCCTTCCAACTCATCTCTGCAGTGTTGGGCAGCAGTCAAAATTTGGATAAATCTGTTCTTGCAAAAAAAATTTTGACAAAGTTCACTTAAAAAGCCTCCCAAAAATTAACATTGTGAAGCATCTCATGTTCATTCTTTAATAAAGGGAGAGAGAAAGGCTGAGAATAAGCTAAAGAGAGCAAAACAGTTTGTAGCAGCTTGCTGCACTAAGCCCTTGCTTACCACGTGAAGACAGATCTTGTACTGATTGGCACCAGTAGGAAAAGGCTATTATCCCCAACTCATCTAATAGGATCCTAGGAAGGAAGGACGTTTTCTCTAGATAACAATTTCATCAGTAAATCAGAAGCTGATTCATGTCCCCATTCAGCAGTGCATTTAAGTTCTCTCTTAATAGTGAGCGTACGCTCAATATCTGTTTGAACTCACTTAAGCTGATCACTTGTTTAAGTGCTGAAATGGGATTGCACTGAATACCAGTAGGCACATATATAATTAAAAAAAAACCTTCTGAGCCTAACGAGCATAGCTGGCTGTGTGTTACTCATTGTCCACATTTGAGAGTAAGGACTCCTGCTTTAATTAAAGTGATTGAGTGAAGACATTTGAATGCTCACATATTGCGGCAGCGAGCACAGTACAGAACAAGAAATTAAGTCATAGTATGAGTCAGAAAACCACATGCAGAGCTGGATTAAAACTAGAGAAAAATTATGACACATTAGTTGAAATCCTTCATGAAAACATTATCTCCTAGTTCAAAAAACAAGCATTCTGACAAATTTTAGGAAAACAACTCTCTATTCTGAGCACCTCTTCTCTTGCATCTTCAGAAGCTTCTCCTGTTATCACACTTTCCCACTGCCATGTTTCAATTGTGACTGAAGAACACTTAATATTATTTACAGTATTCTTGTAGCCCAACATGTACAAAAGATGCATGGCACTTAAGGGGTAAAAAGAGACCAAAACAAGGGAGGACCTCGTCTTGCAGGGTTTACTCATAAGCACTGTTCTTACTCACTAGCATGTCCCTTGACCCGCTGTCATAATTGGGGTCTGCAGGTCTTCCCTAATTGTGAACTCGGCACAGGAAAATGTGAGTTTCCACACAATAGTCTGGCAACCTGTAATGATCTCTGCTGAGGAAAACAGCACAGCAAGGGAGGAGCCTGCATTCATCTAAACAAGATAGCTTTGTATGTAAACTCAGAATCATGATTAACACACAATAAATTAGGAGTAAATCATAACTGACACATGAACAATTACACTGAATTTGTAAGAAAATATGGTGAATAATACCTATTCTAATGATTCCACCTCACTTTGGAGCTGCAGAAAGAGGCAGTGTGAGAACAATAGGGTGAATGAGGCTTCAGGGAAAGTGGGGAGAGTGTTCCTTTTTGCTCCAGATACTCAGTTTCAGTCACAGCTGTACTCAGGCCAGCATTCTTGTCAGCACTATACACTGCTGCTGTTGAAGGAGATACTCCACCACCCCCCTGGGCATCCTTCCCCTCCTTTGTGTGTTTTCCCAACCTCTGTTATGTTATTCCCTTTCCCTCACTTTAAACTTAACTTGGTGCCCAACCACATGCTGTGCAGCACCTAGCACGACAGAAGGAAAAACCTAAACGAATAATGGTGAGGGGACAACCACAAGAGGGGTCTGGGACTTCCAGTGCAGGAAACACAAATTGAGAAGAACCAATTCACAAACAAGTCATGGTGCTCACAGCACTGTTTCTTCTAACAGGCTGTTTCAAAAGCATATTCAGATTAAAAACCCATACACCATTTAACACTGATGTCAGAAAAGACATATGGAGGTAAGTTGATGCATTTGTCTGTGAGAAGAGGTGTACTGCTTCCATTTCTACCTGCCACTGTAAAGCTGCCACGCAGTCAAAAGAAAAATCCCTGCTGTTTCTCCATGCCTACAAAGAAAGTACCCAATATCCATAGGTCTTCTCTTTAAGGTCACATTTTTAGTACAGATTGAACGAAAAAAATGACACATTTGCATATTCCCCCCCAGCAACCACTTCTGCATTAGATCAGCCCTTGGCTGCCTTGGCCAAGAGTGAAATCATAACGGGCCTGGTCGTGGAGCTGCGGATAAAGCGAGCAAACCCCGTCCTGCCAGGCAGCTGCTGCTGCTCACATCTGAGCTGCTGGTAACAGGAGACCGGGGGAGACCAGGGCACATCCTGCTGTTGGTTATTCTGCAATATCCAGGATAAGCCCTGAAAGCAGAATCGTAACTCTGGGTTTGTAGAGCTGTAATGGGCTTTGATCTAATGTCACAACAGGCGCAGGCAGTGACTCGGAGCCCTATCGACGGCAGACTTTGACCCAGCCGGGGTCTGCTGCAGTCAGGAGAAAAATACCCATTGGCTTCACTGGAAGCTCGTTCAGCGTTTCAGTGCCAGCAGAGAAAAAAAAGCTCAAAAGGTCACACAGAGAAAACATAAAGGGGAAATTGTTCCAAGGCACAAGAAGCTGCTTCAATTTTTTTGTCCAGGCTGGCCTATCAGTTTGATTTTCAGCAGAGCGGTGTATCTTACCATGCAGCCTCCCCTAGCTAACTAGGCAGGAGCATGATCAGTTTTAAAGAAAATCACAGGTTTGTGTGCAGACAACTCAATACTTCATTGCATCAGACCCTGTTCTCATACTATTTTTTATTGATCAGAATACCTCAGGCTATTAAGTTTATTAATTAAATGATAACTTTTTCTTCCTGGTGAGTATACAAGGAGATAAATGTCTTGCAAATAAACTCAGAGCTTGCAGGCTGAGTCATGTGGTGATTTAGAAGTCATTTATCTTTTTCTCTCCCCCTCAGCAAAAAGTAATCATTGCCACAATGCTCTGCAAGTCTAATGTGGCTGTGAAATGTGCAACATAAAGAGTTATTTTTCATTTCCAGCACAATTATACCATGCTTTTATGTTATACTGATTTGTAATTGCAATGCTAACAAGAGGATATAGATAGCTGCTAATCCATTTAAGCACAAACTGCCACCCTTCTGAAGCAGGGAGTGGTCTGACACCATGGACTGAAGCCAAGCTTTGTAGAGGCTGAATTCAGATTCAAATGTCTCTGCTCTTCAAAGACACAGAAGTTTGCACATGCCTGAATTTTCACTGCTGTTCTGAGCCACGCCTGGGCTTGACAGGTGATGCTGAACTTTCCCCCAGTGCTGTTTCTCCTGGGCTGAGCCACTGCAGAGCACTCCAATGAGGGCCAAGTGCCTTTTACCCTACCACCTACTCCAAAGCAAGCAAAGTAGGTTAGGTGCCTGCTAAGCATCTAGGCAATGTATCATGGTTCTTCGATCCAAGGCCAAAATAAACTGTGGGTGCCAACAGACATCAGGTAGATGGCTGAGTAACAGCAGAAACTCAAAGAGCAAGTGTTGAGGTGGACAGAAATAAAGGAGTAGATCCACCCTGGAAGGGAGAAGAGGATTGCCAGGAACACATGAAAACTTGTCCAGGCAGTGCAGTGGATGTAGTTCAACAACATGGACAGTTCAATCTGAACAACATCTCTAGACCACAAAGAATCTATGTGAAGCTCCCACTTGCAAGGTGGCATAGCCATTGCTTTAAGTATTTGTAACACTGAATGCACAGTGAAGCTGAATCCATTCACAATCCCTTCTCCTTGCTTCCACAGTACTTGATTTAAAAAGACCACCATCAGGACGAGCATATAGTGTACAGGGTGACAGCTGAAAGCCTGGATGATCAGGAGATCAACATTGGAAAAGGAGAAAATAGTATGAATGAGAGCAGCTTAAATAATTCATCTTTAACTGGACTTTGGTTCTGCAACAAGACAAACCAGCAGCAGTTGACATCACCTCCAGGACTCCACAGGGTTTTCAGACCACAAGATGGCAGGAAAGCTGGAGGTGTGACATGGGTTCTTCCAGTGCTGAAGCCCACAAAGGTACGCTGTGCTATTCTCAGTGAAACTAGGTGAGAATGCAAATAAACGCACCTTCATTTTTGTGGTCTTTGTCCTAAAAATTGCAGCCTTGTTTCTTTCAGAAGAATATGGTACAATATTCTTAGAAAATGAGGTGTGTTGTAGAGCACAGAAAGGGACACAGCAGCACTTGGAAAAAAAAATGGTAAAAACCAGACTCCAGTCTGGATCTCTCTTCCCAGGCCTTTGCTATGGTTTTGCCCAGTCAGGACAGACTGAAAAGCCTTCTAGATTTGGCCTGTACATTTCTCATCTGTAGGTGAATACAAGATATCAAATAATTAATTTTCTTTAGCATTTACTAATCTCTTAAACCTCACAGCATTATTTCTCATTGATAGTTCAAACGGTTTTGGGCAGGCTGAACTGGTTTGGTTTAAGATGGGCTGACTTGCAACGTCTCATTCAAAACTAACATAAGAGTCAAATTTGTCTGCATTTGCAGTATTGTTCTACCAGTTTGGAACCGGAAAAGGGGCTTAGCAGAAAGAATCACAAACAGGCAGTGTTCACAGGAAGATATTTTAAAATAAATAGCACAGGAACATAGGGTAAGGTCTCTAAATTTTCATCCCCCTTTTGCAAGCAAGCAGCTGCCACAGCACCAGCCTACAGGTGGTTAAGTGACATCTGCAATTCCTTGGGGGTACCGTGGATGTTGTTCCACATTTGACAGTAAGCTAAAGAGACCTTACTGGCACCTTCCAGCTAGAAAGTAGGGCATAGTATTAGCCACATGCATACGCACACGACACACAAGTCCTTTGCCCTTAAGCACAGAGACCACGTTGTCCACAAATCCGCAGTCATCATGCCTCTGCGGCAGCATGCGGGTCAAACAGCTCCACGCACTCTAAACCAGACCATTTCCATCAAAGCAGCTCAGGAGTATTTCTGCACTATCTCATCTTGCTCTCCAGAGCTGTTTACTTACTGTTCCAACTCAACATCTGACGCAGATTAAAAGAACCATAAAGTGTTTAAAGACACCAAGACCCACCAATGTCCTGTGACAGCGACGCTAAGAAACAGCGATGCTGTACTGAGTGCTAATTTGTCAACCTTTGCTACTTACGCAATTCACAGCCAATTTAATTAAAAATATAACAGATCTGAAAGCTGCTAAAATGCTTGCAATGACTATCAGTCATTTGATAATGTATGAAGGAGCCATTAGAAGTGAACTGTAAGCAAACTTCTGTGGGATTGAACAACAGGGGCATTACAGCTCCAGCCATTAATGTCATGGTTTTTAAAAAATTAGCTGTCCAACCTGACCTAAAAACTAAGCATTTTTATCTCACACACTTATTTACAATCAAAATATTTTTATAAAAGGTACAGTAAATTTCATGGTTATGAGCCACACATTTTGCGTTCTGAACACTAAAACAACCTCTGCTGACTCACTTCACCGTTTAGTTGATTTAATACTAACTTTTTTCCTCCCTTTTTCTGCTTCTTGCTAAGATGAATGCTCTGTATTCATTAGTGAACAAATACAATAGCAAATGTGATATTGTTGCACAGATGAACTCCTTTTATTACCCTCATGTTTAAATTATTCCCTTTAAACAGTTGTCTCTTGTTATTCTAGTTCAGGTCATGAAGGAAGTTGACAGCAACAGCTTGGACAAATAATGCCGAATTAACCAAGCAGAAAAAACCCTGAATCAAGAGATACTGCTTACATCTTTAAAACGAAGTTATGTTTAACCATACCCACAAGCCTTTGGGATTGCCGTTGTGAGAGAATGCTGGGGAAGAATCCTACTGCCAGTCCTGAGCACAAACCGCACTCAACTGCTTTTGTCAGCTGAACACTTACATACCGATTGCCTCAACTCTGGGGCACAGACTGGTCCCAGAAAGCCTGCACAGCCCCGCAGCTCTTCCTGCCAGCAGAACATAGCTACTAGATCAAAGTCAAGCATTTGCAAGTTGTGCAATCCTGCAGGTGGTGGAAGACCTCTGAGCTTTCCGAGGTTTGAAAAGGTGAAGACTTTTCAGTCTCAGGAATGTACGTGTGGGAGGTCAGAACAGGATTAACAGCGTCATTGGACTGATCAGAATTCTGAAAAATCAAATTTTGAATTTAATTCTGACTTGAACAACAAAGCCAGAGGTATTTGTTTTATGAGATACATTCCTCAAATCTGTCTTCTAACTTGAAGGTTTCAGATTACCTGTAAAGAGAGGCAAGTAGCTTTGCCTCAGAGGTGTTCAGGTGGCGTGCCCACGGCAAACTGCCAGCACACAACCGCAGATGTAAAAGAAGTCTGCGCTCCCACGAGCCAGGACAGCCAGATGCAAAGCACTCCTGGTGAGAGCTCAAATTTTCAAAATTGTCCAAAAAATGTACCGAAGGAAGAAAAACGAAAGCAGTAGCTTCCTTTGATCACACAGTTCCAAGAATGGAGATTATTAACAATACTGTATGGCATACAATTTTATACTTACACACCCATATGTACACAGACACATGCACAAATACATATTTATATGAAAATCAAGAGTTAAGAAACCTTGTGCTGGACATTAAGCCATATTGATAAAGGTCCTAAGCTCTGTTTTGAAATTCATTTTAGACATCTTACCACAGAATGTTTTTTCTGTTCAAAACTAGCCCAAATTATTTGCTTTATTGAAGTGAAGCAAAGTTAGAATATTTATATGTATAGCAGCAGATGCTGCTGTTTCTCTGTACAATATAATACAACCTCATATCTTATACTGCCTTTCATTCCAACTGTATTTCCAAACACTGAACAGAACTAAATACAAGAAAGCAGTGGGTACAGGCAGTAGACAGTACAAATTATAGAAACCAGTGGTGTAAAGACACTGTATGATGAATAAATTAAAGCACTGAGCCATAAGGCCAACAAAAGAGTGAGGAAAAAAAATTAAGAGGCATATGCAGATGAGAAAATCTACTTTAAAAAAAAAAGTTGAAGAGATGGAGAGTTGATGAGGCAGAAAGATACACTGAGGCTGTTCCAGATGGTAGAAACAATAGCAAAGGTTCCTCCTATACGAGAGTAGCAAGACTGTGTACAAAGCAGCATGGGGTACTTGCAGAGTCTGCAAAAAGACAGCAAGAAAAGAAAAGGGGGTGGTGGTAGTGGTGGGAGCTACATACATTGCTGAGACGAATCACTGTTTTTGGAAACAAGAAGGGCCCCTGAAAGGCTGAAGACATTGTTCTGAGCGTGGTCATGTTGCTTAAAGTACATATCATGACACCTGAGACTATGGCTGTGAAAGTGCCTTTTAGCTTCGGTGCTTGTGGAGCCTCTATTGCCTTTTCAGGGCGATTTGCAGGCACAAGGGTCAGAAGGGAACATGTTACTACGTAGTCTGATAACCACTGATCAACAACAGGGACAGACAGACATCTACATGAACCCATGTGCACATGTACTCATGTGCACAAGGAATGACACATCTACATCACAAACATTGCATCAAAACTATTTGCCCAAACGTACAGCTGACCTGACATCCCCATAGTAGATAAATGCTACTACATGTATATAAGATTCTCCTTATGGGCTCTGTGTTTTATGCACAGTGCATACATGTCAATCCCTAAAAACATGCCACTACCTGCATAGTTTTTAGCATAGACTGAAGTGATGCAGTAGTATCAGCACATTGTTTAATATTTGAAAGTCAAACATGACCGTGCTATGCTACACTTTTTAAAATATTAATAAACAAACATTGAACAATCTCAAATTTAGCTCTTGGGCCTGAAGCTATGATACACCAGTGGCAAACCAGCATAGATGTGTTGGGCAGAATTTACTCAGCTCTGAACTAAGTGGCAAAAGTGATGATAGTGTTACTTGAAATCACCAAGCATACGTACTTGTGAATCCATTTCACTCTGAAGTTGTTTGTGTGAGAAGTATACTGAAAATAAACATCCCTTTGTTGACCTCCACTAAGAAGCCTGCAGAACCTTTAGGCTTTCATTCTAGCAAGGTCTTCTGCTCACAGATAGCTTCCACAGTGGCATTTTCAAGCCGAGAATGACAGCAGTGACACATTTAAATCTCCTTTCCTTATCCCGCTTTATTTCCTTGCCCATCATCTGTAGTCTCTGCTGGCCCACTCCCAAGAAGATCCTGCTATGTCAAAACAGGACTCAGCTACAATGGCTGTACATGTGGACTTGCACACCTCAGAAGACCCTAACATATAAATGCAGTGCTTAACATTCATCCGACAGATAAATAAAGCTGTAAATTTAAAGAAATTGAAGGGACTATGTGCCTAGCAATAGAGCTAAATCAAGTAGCATGTGTCTGTAACATCAAGATCTAAACCACAAGCTCCTACAACACGGAGTCAGTCACTCTGGTACATCTGGGCATTCAGGGGCAAGAAATGAGTTCAATTCTTATGCAGAAATCCAGTACACAGCATACTGGTGATTTAAAGGCTCTCAGGACACACAGAAAAAGCCCGAGTTACTTAACTGATTTAGGGGTGGGACTCTGAATGGTGGCTGAACATCTGCCTCTTTGGTGTCGGCTATGGAACACAGTAAATGTAAGCTACCCAGCACATCCAAACAAAAGAGCACACAAAGAATTGGTAGCAATATAAATTCACCTTCCTGTCTACCTCCTTCTAGCTTTTGAACTCAGCATTTCATTTTAACAGCCAATGCTTTAGATGTCTTGGCAGTACCGCCTATGTATGAATAGCCAACTGGGATAAGCAAGTAAGTAACTCTCAAACATCGTAGGTTAGATATTTATTTCATGCTCAGTTTTTGCTATTTTACGCTCAGGTCACTACAAGGAGCATGCGTTAGACAAATGCTGTATGATGTGCTACTTGGTCGTATTTGTGCCGACATGACAGTCCATAATGTGAAATGCGATATGAATGGATGCACTAACAAACAACTCAGACATGAATTCTTCTTCAGTTTGAACACAGGACAGTGCTGGCTTATATGAAATAGCCCTTGGAAAAAAGTTACATTATTCACCTATAACCTAACCTGGCATTTAAATAAATTTCAGTTAACTATTAAGACTCAGATTTAATTTACTTTGTTTTTACTTTTTGAATAAAATTCTCATTAATGCACCACTGCATTGGCTATTTAACGGCATGGTGCTTTAAAGAGCATGCAGATGTCATGTGTGTCCAATGCCTATGCTGTATAAATATGAACAACCCCTTGACCAGAAGGATTGTATGATTTCAAGATGAATTTTGAATACTGTCAGTCACATCTTTTGCTTGGAACATCATGCTGAGATGCCAGCTGAGATCCACAGACTGAGCAGGAGCTTGGGCTGTCAGAGCAGACCAGATCTGAACCCTTTGAAAAGGATTAGCTCTTCCTTCAAGTCACAGGCAAGAACGCAGTGCAGTTCCCTAAGAAACTTAGAGAAATCTCTGTCCAAAACTGCAAGAAAAACAATATTTATCAAATCTAGAAGCAAGATACAAAGAGTCATGGCTAGGTGTATGTGTAGGTTGGAAAAAAGAAATCAACCACAAATAATCCACCGTAGGTACTCTAGCTGCATTTATTCAATCTGATCGAGCAGAAAAAGCATTATTAAAAGAATTAGCACACCCCATCCTGAGATTTATTTGTATGGAACAAACTGGTGGGTGAGATCATGTAGGAATTGATTTTTCTGCCTTACTTAAAAAATAAGGTTATGTAGAGACTAAAAATCATTATCTGAGGTGCCCAGAAAGTCTCAAGCAAAACTAAATCTTACCTACTCAGTGCATGCATACATCTGATCGAGGGGTGTTAAAAGTTATTTTAATGGAGAAATTACTAAATATAATTTTTTTATTCTAATTTTTAAAGTTATCACATCTTTTGAAGACACTGAGACTAACTTTAATTCATTTACTAACTAGGTCAATAAAAACTGCTGTAGCCAGGAGCTCTATTAAAAGTCCATAATGTTACCTTAATGGAGGAAAACTAATAGAGTTCTTTTGGAAGTTCTCCATAAAATTAATATTGTAGAATATTAGTGGATGTTTTAAAGAGTTTAAATAAACATTTTTATCAACAGACCTAATAATAGAATTAAAACAAATTAAAATCATTACTTTCTCTGAGAGGAAGTATTTACATTCCAAGCATCTTAATGGAGTTTATTCTTAAAAGAATTTAGAAACAATGCTCATTATTCAATATTGTGAAGTGGGAATTGGCTATCTGGCATGCACACACAGAAGATCTGCCAATTTGCAACTAGTGCAGCACTTACTCGGAGCCTCTCTGTCTAAACCATTTTGCATGGCAACTGTCCAGAACCTTGACCCACAACAGAATCCACCTCCTTGTCAAGAGACCTCCTTGTCAAGAGTCCTCCTTGTTAGAAAGCATTAAACTCATCCAGCAACCAAGATACAAAATAATAGAAAAAACCCATCTGGGTAATTAATAAGGCAGATAACTGTAAGAAATGTACCAGATACCTGCTCATACCATGTCTCCCCAGACATTTCAGCACTTACGACTATGCCCTTGGTTTATCCCAGGTTATCCTGTATTCCTTATTTCCATGGACTACGCACATTTGCAGCTGAATAAAACCTTTATATTTCAATTGGACTGACTACTTGCTTGTAGGGTTAAAACATCCACCAGGCAACAAAGATGAGCTCAGTGTGAGCCTTAGAAGATAGTCATGGTGCAAGATGCAGACAACGTTGAAGGTGTTGGAGATGGCACATCCAGCAAAACCAAGCACAGCACTGGAGGCAAGTCTTTGGAAAACTCCTCTGGCTCACAGGATGGTGCAGGAAGTGCAGTGCCCCTTGAGCAGCTGGAGGAAAACCAGACTCAGAGGTAAACTTGATCTGGTCACCAGCCTTAACTCCCATTGGTGGGCATAAAGCAAATTAGGGTATAGCTACCTAGGCCAAAACCAGCTGTGGAGCCTATACCTGGGACCAAAAGCCAAAGAACCACAGTCAAACTTTGCTTTGAGCTTACACAGTCATTTCTCAGAGGGTTTATGGAGAAAAGGGAAGCCTTGACATGGCAGAAGGGTACTGAAGCAAGTTTACCTTCCTATTGAAGTCTGTAGGTTCTGATTCTGTCTCTAAATGAACAAGCTGATGAATTTCTGATGAAACCACTGTACATTTAATATCCAGTTACCATACATGGGCAATTGAAATGAATGCTCTTGGAGTTTTATTGCCCTATGAGCATTATCATAGGTTTTAGGTTAGAGGAGTACATTTTCCTAACATGCCAGAGTTGATTATAAAAGGCATTACCAGCCCTGTTTTTGTACACCAGGGTTACACATGCACGTGCCTTCCAAAGCGATCAAAAATGCACATCACCCCCGACTTTCCTTACCCCCATCACACCAGGGCAAGGGGACGGCTGCTGTGAGAGCACTGCCTGTGCAAAGGCAACCTGCCACAAGACCCGGCACACCCCCCAGGCTGGGAACCTTCATTAAAGTTTTTTACTGGAAACACATCTCTGTGCAAGTCATGCCATCCGAGCACTGACTTACTGCAATAAAACCAGCAGATTATACAAAAGTTATTTGTCATTCTGTAATCAATAGTGATAACCAGATTTTGCTTCTTGTTATCAAAGTTACATTGGAATAAATATTGGCAGAGGTATAATGTAACATAAAAATTGCTGCCAGCACTGGAAGATTTTTTTCCCCCCAAATGGCTTGCCAGGGAGTTAAAGTCCTTTCACAGACACTGGCAGCATTGTAACATTCAGAGAATGGACCAGAGCACTGGAAACTATTTCAACCGTTACTTTACTAGACACGTTAAAGGACCAGATCCAAAGGCCATAAAAGAAACTTTTTGTAGTCTATAACGAGGTTTGTATCAGGCTCCAGGTCCCAAGCGGCCATCTCTAGTTTTGGTATTCATGTTTGCTAAAATTACAAAATGTCCTTTCATTCCAGAGAATCTTATCAGAAAATTGATCTCGTATATAAAGTCTTCAGCCAAGGAAAAGTCCTTTCAGGAGTTTTACTGTTTCCTATCATTCTTTTCAAAACCCTCTGAAAACTGGAAAATATGCTGATACTGTTTCTCTGTTAAAAAGAATGGTTAAATAAAAGAAAAATATAGTCCTCAAGTGTTTGCAAATAGCCAGCCTTTTCTAGTTTCTTTGGCACAAATGGCAAATGTTAACAGCAAAGAGGTAAAACAATAATTCAGAATGACATAAATATTTACAGAGGTACCTATCTGAACATTATCTCGCTCAGTTTCTCATTTATAAGACCTATCACTGTGCTCTCTGTACGTATTTAAACTAAATTATCTAATGCAAATGTTATATGTGAACAGCTCAGCAAGACACTGTATGGTAACAGCACACCTTATTCCATGTAACAGTAGATTGCTAGTTCAGGGATTGTAAATGTGTCAGATAATAATTTTATTGCTTTGCAGGTAGCAGAACACCCAATATTCTTGTTCCCAAATGGTGATCGAGTGATAGCTTTTAATATTGTCTAATGATCACAAACATGTGGAGTCTTGTGTTAACATCTGGTTTATGGGTAAAGTCGCACACAGAAACTGCTCACAAAACAAATAAACCCTTGCCCTCCAAAAGCTAGAATTAATAGAACAAGCACGTGCTCTTTTATTACTGAAGAAAAAGTAGCAGCCCATGCTGTAAATATTTCTAGGTATGTTTTTTGTAGTGTAACTAACTGAACAGATCACTTTGTTCAAGAAGTTCTTAAGAGTCACGAGCTCTAAAGAGGGCAAAACAGTTTGTCAGGAATGTTGGAGGAAGAAAACAACCACAAAACTAAATCTCATCATTCTGAGCATAGCAAAGCTTTCAATGAAGACAAGGAGAGCTTTGCCTAAGGACAGTCTTAGCCAGTAATATACGATGTCCAGGTAAGCTGAAGAACTCCTGAAGGTAAAAATAAAAACACTGTGCTGATTATTCCATCCTTATGGCCCATTTTCCCAGCAGTGAGATTCACATAACAAATAAAGCCTCAAGGACTATTAGAAACCTCCTTACTTGGTCAGAGCTACATTTTACTTACAGATCTCCTTCTACAAAACTGTATTAAACAGGCCCCGCTGTGAGATTTCCAGCCTTTTCACATTTGTTCCAGTATCCCAGAAACTACACTACCATACTTTTTTTCCCCCTTTAAACCACATTTCTTTGTTCTATTCCTATTTTTAATGCGGGGGCTGTACTGTTTTCTAGATGCCTTGATCTTTCCAGATGCATGTTCGTAGCCCAGAGTCCTGTTACTGGTATGACTTCCACAGAAGTCATTGTCATTTGCAAGGCAAAGCAGGAGCTCTGCCCAGGGCTGAGAGTGCACAAGAAGTTCCCCCTATGGGCATATCCCACCCCATTGCTCAGGTCAGTGTGCCCCTCTTGCTGGGCTGCTCTGGAAGGGACAGCGAATATCTAAGCACTGGGGCTGCAGAAACTTGTTGCACTACACAGATGCAGAGGATGGAGAGGAATTTATTGTAATTGTTTAACAGAGCGCCAAGGGCATTGTGGCTGTTTTGAAGGCATTTAGAGGGGAATCATCTTGTGTCCAAGAAGCTTGTGAAACCCAGATGAAGAATGAGATTGCAAATCTAGTATTCCATAGCACTGAGACACAGAAAAGGAAATTATCTCTGATCAGAGGATGTAGACAAGACCTGTTCATTACACATAACCCATATACACCAAAGATCTCAATTCAGCAACATCGCACCTGGGCCACAGGCACGGTATAAGGACCCACCAAAGCATGCAAACTTAAGCACACCAATACAGACCTGGCTAAGTGCTGTAGAGAGCTACAGGGTCTGTGAGCCTCTCCCTGTCCTCAAGGCATACCTTTCAGACAAGCTTCAGAAAAGGAACAAAGTGTAATGAATGCTATGAACAATGTAGAGGGCAACCTTCGGCACCACTACTGAGGTTGTCACAAGTCTGCCTCTTTACCTGAAAGAGCAGGGCACAACTGCTCCTCCACCTCAGCAGCAAATAGCCCTTACTGTGCACCGCTTTCCATGGAGAGCAGATTCCTCAAAATCCCCAAATGCCACAGCAAAGATTTGGATGAGACTCAGCATCTCTATCCTCTAGACCATAACGTATGCACCAGATGATTCTATGATTCCCTTTCACATTCTCACCCCTGTAATTAATTGAAGAGACATATATTTTAACAAACCAGATAATTGAACAGAGCTAAGTTGCAAAACTTAAGAAATTTGCCACATTTATATACATAGTAATGAGATCAATTACTTTCAGCTCATGTAGACATATTGAGAACTAATGAGGTACTTAAAACGTGCATGGAGAAAGTCTACTTTCTATTTCCATGCTGTAACTTAGAGCTTGTTAGGGATTTAGCTCTTTATCAGTTTTGAGCTATGGCACTTACATTGATAGAAGGCCTGTTAGCTGTGGCTCCCGACTGCATTAAAAAGTCTTTTAATGCAGTTTCGTAGTGGCATACATCTCATTATAGTGCAAAAATGGGAAAACACTGAAGACCATGTTGTTGGAAAATACTTTGTCTGAGAACACAGCAAGCAGAAAGCTTACCCTTTGAAGGATAACGTCCACCTCACCCATAATTTAGATAAGCAATCCAGAGACCCTTATAATGAGAGAGCCTTTATCATTTTTTTAAAGCTATTAAAAGAGACCTGCAAAGGTAAAGTGCCAAATTTTAGAACTGTTATCTTTATGGGTCACTTTTAACAACAAAACACTCTTTCTCCCCATACAAAACACAGTGGTAATCTATTTCTTCAAAGAAATTGCACTGAGAGAACATCTACAACACGCTACACTTCATACACTGAGCTCTAGGTTATTACCTGGGAAGCCAATTTTCAGGCAGCGATTTCAACATCTGAGCACAGTCTTGGATACAGCTCCAGGCACATCCAAAGTTTCTCATTAAGTTAGACATGCAATGAAAATGTTGAAAGTTGTTTAAAGGTGAAGAGAAAAGGGATACAGGTATTGTAAAGGTACAAGAAAGAACAGAAGAAAAGTGAAGAAACCTTTGACTCCGGCATGGAGAGTTACAGGCAAAGTCATCCCAAGACAGTCTCACCACACAGCAGGTCCCTGTGTCCTCCTTCTGCACAAGCGCTCTGGCCAACCCACAGCAAAGCTTTAAATCCTGTTATTTAGCGGATGAAAACAGCTTCTTTTTAACTTCAGTTTTGACCATAACGTCTGTCTATCAGACCCTCTAGGCATTTTATTTCCCTAGCCCAAATATTAAATGACACTCTGCGTATATAGTAGCCCTCAGCCATCAGGCTGTCTTCCGGTCAGTACAACACCTTTTCCTGAGGGACAGAGACTTCTTATCCATGGAGGAGATGCCACTACATAGATATCTCAACTTGGCTCCCTGGGGCCGCTCAGGTTTTCAGGGCCATCTCTGCAGCACGACCAGGAGCTTCTGGTTTTCAAGACACAGGTCTTTTGCAGCTCCAGCAGTGCAAAGCCTCCCTTTTCTTCCTTCAGTTAAAATGGCTCAATGACTTAATTTTACTCACACATTTGCTGGTGTCTTTTGAAATACTCATTTACAATAACACAACATCTACCAGGCCAGCCACAGGAGGCACCTCCACTTGGAGCAGAGACTTTCAGATGTGACCTTCAGCCACTAAAGGAAAGGAAGGAGAAAAACCACTTACCCAGCCATGGCTGAATGAAACAATGCCCAAGCAGCAGGGGAGCAGCAGCGAAATCTCAGCCGGCTGAAGGAGGATTTAAACAGCTGGCTGGGACCCAGCTGTGATCCTGCTGGGTTCACCTGGCTCCAGCACAGACCTGAGTGCCCAGTCTGGGTGAAAACCTGACCTCATGATATGCAGGTCTGTTGTTATGAGGCAACAAAGCAGCTTAATGACTGGTTCACTCTGGCTGCAGGTGCATCCCAGGGCTGATGCTCCCCACCTCTGCCACAGCTGCACTTGGGTTTCATCAGTCACCTGGAAAAGGAACAGACTCTGCCCCTAACTATCAGGTCAAATCAGCTCTGTAGGGTTTTGTGGGCTTACAGCTGGGCATCAGGGCTACCAGTTTACAGTGAGAATTTGGAGCAGGTATGTGTGTCCACCAGTTTCTCCTCCCTGCAGGAAATGACAACCTGCAGAATGGGGGAGAAGGAATCAGCTACGGACCATGCCTGGTTTTGGTCTTCCATATACTCAGTATGCATGTGCTTATATGCAGCATGTTCAGCCTGAATATACTGCTTTCTGCAGCACTGATCATACATTTGCCTGTCATTACAGTGCCTACAAGTAAATACAGGGAAATAAATAAGAATACTTAGCACTTTAAGCCCATTAAAGCATTGGCAAAGTCTCACATGAGATGGTCTTTAAAGCTTGATGTATGGCAATAAAATTAGTTCAGAAAGAGACAGCTGCATAAAAACAATGTATGCCTTCACATAAAACTGTGAAAAATATTTTGACTGGCACAGATTTTAAGGTAGGCTTATTTATGATGTTATGCTTCAGTAATTTACAAAATACAGAATCTGATAAACAGGAGCGTCAGATGCTCGCAGAGGGGAAGTCCAATGTGCACTCATTTCAGCTGCTGTGTTGGAAATCACATTAGGCTCGTATCAAAGATTTATTCCCAATGTTGGGGAATGATCATACTTTACAGAAACTGACAGCTAACAAAGTAAAATTAAAAATAAGTGGAGTAGCAGACTGATAAGATTATCTAAAAATATAATATGAAAGGACTACCTAATAACCAAAGATTAATTCTTTTTAAAAAATCTAGGAGCAATGAGTTTGAATTAAAACTAATGTATATTTTCAAATTGTGCTTCTGGACTACATGTGCCAGAAAAAACCATCCAATCTGAGTCTTTGATCCAGTTAGCAGTAATAGAAAACCCTTTCCCAGAGAGCGATGCAAAAGAAAAACAGATTCATGAGAGCCTCCACTCCTTATTTAGAGCTTTATGCAATTTTTATCTCACATCCTTCTTCCTGTCCTTTAATTGTAAAGCAAAATTTATACCTAAGAGCAACGGTGCAATGAGAGATGGTGCCTGTAGATTGGATCTCAGTCTCCAAAGTGAACTAAGTCACATGAATGACGCAGTGTTCTAGTTTTGGTGTGCACTTTGCTATCTGGTTAATGATATTGTGAGACAAAGGCACAGGACCGGCAGCACAAGGATTAGCTGGCCCTTTCTTACCCTGTTTTAAAGTGGTGACTACAGTGGATTCGATTCACACAGGCCAGAAGAAAAACAGGACACCTCACTCTCTGAAAATTGTAAACTGAGACAGGAACTTCCTATTTTTAAACAAATATTAAAGGGTTATGTTTTTTGACAAGACCTTGGGCTTAAGACAATAGAGTGCTTTACCTTTTCGTACCAGATACAAAGTTTCAAACAGTCAGTGACAATTTGTACTGGTTCACCGTTTACGCCTGGACGACCACTGAGCCTGTCTCGCGTGAGGCAGGTCCTATTCATGCATTCTCTTCGTTGAACATATAATGAATTCTCATTACAAATTGAAACATGTGCAGTCACATGAAAGTCCATTTATGTTCTGATATGTACTCACACGTTAATTCAGATTATATTCCTCTAATTGCACAAATTAATTGCTCTCTGATGAATTTTACACCGCCTCGTTCTAAAGGCTTCTCCTGGAAGTGCACTGAAAAGGTCAGCAATATGATCAAAAGCTACCCTGTTCTACATGCTTCGAAGATTCTATCTAATCAGAAGTTTGTGCAACTAGCACATATTGTAATTTTTCCATTATATGAATTAATAAGACCCTTTTGTATTTACCCAGCCAAACATGGGTGCACATACCAGCCAACTGCTACTGTTAATGGTCTGTTTCAGCTCCGTGAGGACAACGGGATGTCACCATTACTTGGTATTTTACTCACGCAAAGATCTCCTTCCTGAAAGTTTACCCCCAGTGTCTGCAGCCTGACCAGGACTCTTGGGACAGAAAGAGAATACAAATGAGCTGATATTTAATGTCACAGATATTAGTAGTACTCTGTGCCTTCATGAATTTTTTTCATGAAAAAATTCTAATATGAGGAGAAACTATCAAGGAACCGTGTACTCTGTGGTGACCGCTGTACATGGCCACTAAGCAAAGGAGAGGCTTGAAACCAATGCGCTTCTGAGCCTGCCAGAAGGCACATTTTTCTTATTCAGGAGAGTACACGTAACAGATTAGTATTCCAGGTATTGGTTTATTTTCAGCTCTTTTCTGAAAGCTACACATGCACTTGTACCCCAGAGAGCAATATAAGAGCAAGACTGTCAAGCTTCATCTTTGCCGTAGACTAATTACAAAACCTAGGAGCCTCGTTTGCAAAACTGGGCTTCCTTTGCTGCCTATCCGTGTTAGTTTATGTATTGTAACAATATGGGGGATAGTTTATTATGGGAAGAGACAGGCTCAGTTTCTGGGTCTCTGAAACAGCAAAACAGGACAGTGACAGCATTTGCAGCACCGTCAGGAGGAAAGGCTGGCAATGTGGTAAGTTTATCTCAAATTAATTACCTGTTGAAATCACAACAACTAGTAGTTTGTTGATTTGAATTTTCCCGAGGATACAAATACGAAAAGAAGAAAAGATCACAAAAGGCAAAAGCAGTAATGGTGAAACTGCAATTAATTGTTTCATTAAATCCTTCTTTATTGCCCCAGAAAATTCAGGAAAAAGTGAAATTTCATCCATTGCTCAGCTACAAACAACTGTGACCTGACTTCTAATTGACCTTGACATTTGAGAACTTCACAAGAGGGCAAATTACTAAGAGGACCTATAAGTAAGTCAGCCAGGTTAAGTCAAATAGTGAATAGCAAGAAAGGCAACACAGCCAACAGTATGTAAATTAGGAATTGTCTTTAAGCCAACATACTGCATTATGCATGAAAAGGTGAGTAATTGCAAATAGTTTAAGAAATCTGTCTACAATTAATGAATCCTAAATAGTTCTATTAACGTAGGTCAAATTCCATCTTCTTGTGGGAATTTGACATTTACTGATATGCCTCTCTATGAATTATTCAAAGAGGACATATTTAATATATATACAAAATTGTGTTGTGCATGTTCTTCACAAAAGCTGCATTATACTCCTCCTACTACAAAATCTATAGGGACTACTTAATTTCTAATCCAGTAATCATTAATTAAATAATATTTAAATAATACTCTAATACACCTGAATCCAAATGTTACGCAGAAGTCTGCAAAATATTGTTTTATTTGCAGCCTGTAGCACAATGCCATCACCCATCACAGAGCAGGTATTCAAGTTCTGTCTTTTGTTCTTGTAAAATATAAACCTAGCATCAATTCCTACTCTGAAGAAAAACTATGATTAGTAATTAAATTACAGTGCATTAAACTTACTTAACTTAAGTTCACCAGCTGGGAAAATTCTATGCCTCTGGGCTTAACAATAACTTCTAATCTTTGCTGTTGACTGTACCTATTTTTTTAAGTTGTATTAAAATTCTCGTTATTGGAATTTCATTAAAAATGGTAATGTCATTACTCCTGTTAATGCTTAAAACCAACACCATAATCCTGAATTTTAATTGGTAATTAGAATTAATCATTATTTCATTAATGAAATGTTTAGTTGCTAATTGTCTTTGAGCACCCCAGTCCCTAGGCTTATAAGCATTTCATAACATTCAATTTCTCACAGTTTCTGATTAAGTGGAACCATCAACCTTACTCACTTTTAACACTTCCATGTGGTGCAGTACTTTGGGCCTTTTATTTTCTATTTACACCTGTCCTAATGGATGGCTTCAAGTCCTGATTAGTGTTTCATTGATGGAGAAACAAATGCCTCAGTTATTCAGCAGACAACACAAAGATACCTGGGAGGTAAGATTAGTTCATCCAGGCCTCTTTCCACTCATTTTGCTGTAACTGTAGCTGTAGATCTTATTTTGCCACTATTCCAACATCACACACGTCTGGGTTCACCCACCTGACGTTCAGCATCACAAGGAATGGATGAAATTAGCACCTGTGCCCCCTACAGAGGGAGAGCCGGTGCTTGAGGGTCCCACAGTCTTCATGGGCACTGGCAACTGCACCCCTGACTATGACAGCTGGGGTGTTTGGAGTTAGACAGGGTGGTCTTGGGCCAGTCTCGTTAGATGCAAAGACATGTACACGGCAAAGATGTAATCTGCTTTTAGAAAACCTGGCTCAACTCTAGAATGACTGCAAAGAGAAACGTGCCAGTGTGACATCTGGGATCAGCATACCATGAATTTTGAAAGATAGAATACGACATGCAAAATTTTGCAACACAAAACTTACTGAACTGTTTTTATAAGAATGCCTACCAGCTCCCTCTTGGGATCAATTAAAAACAGACGCTGGGTAGCCAATGGCTGGGATACAAATCTGCCTTTTGTTGTTGTCAGGGGCTTGGAGGGTATGAGAACCAAAGAATTCAAATTTAATGGCTTAGTTTATGTGTGTGTTCTAAGAAAACTAACCTCTCACTGGCTGCACTAAACTTGAGCAAAACCACTAGGGAATGGGTTGAACTTCAAATCACTTCATCAGTGACCAGCAGTGGGTCCCAAGGAAAGCACAGAGGAGCAGGTTGAGCCTATGTTGATACTTCCTCAAACTCTTCTCCCACTCTGGATTTCATGAACCAGGCTGCTTTTATAGGTTACACACAAAAGTTTAAAAGTGATTAATAATTATTATATGTATACAGCAGACAGAAGTAATATGCATTAGACATGGTCCTAAGAAAGGACAAGAAAAGAAAGCTTCAGAGATGATGGCAAGCCACAGTGATAACGGTTTTCGCGTCTACAGGGCTGTATAACTATTGGTTCACTGACGAAAATATATCACTGCTAACCCTAATATATTAACCTTTAATTTATAAATGGAACTCAGTATGGAGTGTAGCCAATTTGATCTGCAAAAGGGGCTGTGAATCTTACCAGGAATGACTGATACTCGGTGTCACCATTTCCTGAGTTAATGTTCACAGGTTACTGACAGTCTGTGCAGCCCTTGCTGGAAGCCTTAGCTGGTCCACAGAGACCTAGCACCTTTCGGGTATTTTTAATTTAATGCTCCTTGATAAGGCTGTATGCTGTCCCTAAGAAATTATGAGTATTAACAAATGGATGCTGGACCAAAAGGCTGTAGAGCAGAGTTCTGGGTTTGTGCTGGCATTGCTGTTATACCAAGCCCACATGCACTGCGTAGAATCTTGGAAATTCAGAATATGAATTAACCCGAGGTTTTGGTGAAAACCTGGTATTTTTGTTTCTGCACAGACCTTACTGCAGGAGAAGCAAAACAACAGAAATACCTAGCATTTTTAAACCAGTTCAATTTTTGGAAGAACAATAAAATAGTGTTTCTTTAAGTTACACAACTTAAATACCTACTTATCTTGTGAACACACACACACAGACAATTCCCGGGGAGGGGAGAAATAATTCTGTAAATTATTTTCTGCTTATTTTACACTGACTTTTCTTTAATATGCCTAACCATATGTGGTCTGTTACAATGGACATAGTTTCTCCTTTTCGGAACACGATTTGATGGCTACTCAAGATAGTGTCAGCAGAAATGTCTAGGAATATGGTGGGATTTACACATAAAGAAGGGCTGGATTTTGGAAGGGGCATGCTGTGCTCAGGGAGGCACCTCTCTCAGTCCCTTGGCGCAAGATGAAGTTGAAGTATTTGTCTTTGGGCTGAAGGTTCAGAACAAAAACTGGGCCCCAGTGCAGTCAGGGGACAAGAACTGCATGAAATACAGTAACAGAAAAAACACTTCCTCATGGTTCACCATCTGGGTATTATCCAGTTATTAATTAGGAGACAGAAGACTTGAAGGAAGCTACCCCTCCACAAGGTGTGGTCTACTCCGAGGAATATCTGACAACGCACACATCCAAAACCATGATATTTGTAGACAAGGGCATTTAACTGAGATTTATACCATGTTTTTTTGGCTGCAGAAGAAATAAACACACAGAATGCCAAAAGCATTTTTCTGCGTTATGGTGGCTGAAGGATTATAGAAGCGCATTTCTACTTACTGCACCTCTAAGAGCAACCGGGATGCTGCTCCCCGTATAACGTTATGTTACTAATGTAGTACTTGATTCAGTGAGAAAAATTCTTAAAAGATCATTTTGAAGCAGATGGGGGATCAATAGTTTCCTGCACAGTCTGTACTCTCTGTAGACCAAATAGTATTCATACATCTGAAGTTTAGCAGATGGTGTTTTTGCATTAATTTTCTAAACTACCAACTGTAGGATACTCTGTTTTCAGAAAACCAGTTGCCTTAAGGCTTGAATTTTTAAAAGTATTTCAAATGTTTTCATGTGTTGTAAGCACACCTCTTTCTCAGGTTTTCTCTCCCAAAGGTGCCGTTCTGATTTTGGATCTCACAAAAATGAATAGGCAACAGGCTCAGACACGTTTATACTATCTTTATAACAGGAGGGTGTAATACGGCAGCAGCATTTCACCAGAGGGCATCTGCTCCACTCCGGCCACGGAACCATCCCCTCTGCCATCGCACTTCTTTGCTGCTTAGAAGGAAGGAAACCAAACTGGTGGGTGGAAAGTACAATAAAACGATTCCACTTACTCTCAAGATGTCAAGGACCATTTTCTTCTGTTTCAAATCAGTCTCCAAAGCCCACTTCACAGTCGGAGCACCTGTTTTCATCTATCTGCACTTCTTTTCTGGTTTAATTTATTTATGTAACCAAACAAAAACTTGAGGAATTATTAGAAGGCGTAGCACCTCTGAATATTTTAAAGATACTGAATTCTTTTTTGACCAGCTATTGCAAGCAACACTTCTGAAAATTTGACTATAGGTATATGTATCAGGGCAGAAAAAGTTCCTTGAAGGTCACTGTCTCACGCATTTTGAGTACCTAAAGAACCCCCCAAAACTGGGAAGTCTTTGATCCACACCAAAGGGGGAGAAAAAGAAAACTTCAAAGAAAAATAAAAATCCTACTTTGCACCTGCCTTAACTGCAGCCAGCGTGTATTATTTATCATCCTCACTTCTGCATTGCTCTAAGCATGCCGAAGTCATTCAATTTAGCTTTTCAGTTTGGTCAGCCTGCCAGGAAGGAGTAATCTTGCCTTCACCTTCTCTAGCCCTCTTCTGAACGTAAATATAGTGTGACTGCTAATTTGTTGATTTATACAAGGTTTAATCCACTAGAGTCATAAAATATTAAAGGAATCTTTCTTCAGTAAATTTACAGCTAAATAAAATCGTAGCTCTCAAGACTTGCAAGAAACTAGAGTGACATTTTATTTGCTTGAAATGCATTTTCTGATTCAGTGATGTGGACTGACATGGGCAGTTTGCTTATTTAAACCACAGCGTATGCAGTGTGCTTGGGGGGTATCTTCCTGAGAGAGAAAATTTATTTCCTTATTTCATAGAATAATGAAGGCAAATGCCTTAGTCTCATCTTTTATTTTTACTAGTAAATAATTGTAATGAAAGAGCAGATAGTTTCTGCTATAATTAATGGAAAATAATTAAGAGAAAACACCAAATTAGTGTAAGATGGAAGCTTGGTAGAAAATACACTCCCCAACCACCCTGGAAAACCTTGAAATAAGATTTTTCCCTCCTCCCAATTAACAACTAATGGAGTCGGTATCCATGCCTACTGCAAAGTGAAGACTATAGTGTAAATACTCAAAAGACTAGATAGAGATTAGGTTTCCTACAGCACATCTCCAAACACTAGTTCTATCAGTACATAATTTTGAAATCATCAACAGCCCAGGCAGCACATCATGAAGAAATTTTTTTTTTTTCCCCCTTATCTATTTCAGATTGGAGGAAGGTCTTAGGAAGGCAGGCTTAGGGAAAATAATTTTATTTTAAAGCCATTAATTTCATCCCAAGTGTGTTCCTGTCCATTTTTATTACCGTGTTTTATTTCATATTTCATCAAGGGTCAGGCTATTCCATTTTACTTTCCTGAGTATGGTACTGGGAGTCAAACACAGCATTTTTAGCTGTGTATACCTAGCACGGGATTTCCATTACACAGGGTTATGCACAACCACTGTTTAAAAAGAAAGAAAATAAACATGGGGCTGCCTTGTTTGTTTTTTTTTTTTTTGTTTGTTTGTTCAATAAGAGGGGATGGGGAAATAGTTAAGAGATTTCAACTTCCCACTAACAAGAATGGACTCCAGGACTTCAGGTGTGAATTCTGGAAATTCCCCTGTGTAACTGCTCTATGTATTTTTGGCGATATCTTTACTGGAAGTGTTTGTTTAGATGCTTGGTGCGAGTTCTATAAGGCAAGAAAACTTCTGGGTAACTGGAATTTTTGAAGATTCAGTCCCTTAGTGAAATGTCTATAAATAAGATTAAAGAATGAGTCGAGTACCTGTATATGTTTTGTTGCATCAGATTATTCAAGTGTATCGGAAACATGTTAGAGAGAGCTAAATGAACACTAAAATATGCAGATTATCAAAGGGAAATCTAAGAGCTTCCATTTTTTAAGATATTTATTTAAGAGTCTACTTTTAAAAATTATTATTTTCAATAAAATATGCTCTGCCTATTAGAATAAAATCTTCTTCCAACAAGTATGTTTTTGCTTGAAATCAGTGTTACTCCTTAGTGTGGTTTGGAGGCCCTTACTGACAAAGTTAAAAATCATTAAAGATTTTAAATCTCCACATGCGCTTTTCTAGATAAAATCCTAGCATGGCTTTGCTGGTTTTCAGCCTACAAGGCAGAACACCCAGTCTTTGAAAAAGATCAACTGACAACCAATCCTCCAAATCCTACCTTTTCTATGCAATTTTCCCAATCTGGCAGTTTCTGAATTCCCAAACTTTTCAGTATTGCAGAGAATCTATTCAAAGTATGTCTGCGTTGCTCAAGATAATCTCTATGATGTAACAAAACCAAGTCACAAAACAAACAAAAAAAAAAAGGTCTGCTCTCTCTGAGGTTTTCAAAAAGGGGATTAAAAAATTACCATCTTTAGCTGCTCTTCTGATAGCAAGCCTGCATCAGAAGGAATAATCTCCCTTGCCTCTTCATCACAGAAACAAGAGTGTTTCCTTAAGGATATAGCTCTGTGGGTATAATCTGATTTACAACTGAGATCACCCAAACTTTACCATAAGCTTTCCGGACGTGCCATGCATGAAGATAAAGTGCATTGCTGCGCTTCTGCAGACACTGAAAGCCCTGGCACTGTCGCTGCTGCAACCCCAGCCGTGGCACCAGCCACCAGCTCCACAGCCCTGCTGACCACACGCTTGGCCGCTTTGCTGTGGCACGCTAAATTTCCCAAATTGCTGGCACTAGGAAATGCTTAACCTCTCTCTCATCTCCACGTCAGGATTGGCATTGTCTAATGGAGAAGTACCTCATTTCAAATAATTTATTTAAAAAAAAATATTTAGTTCATCTCATTAGTGATCTCTAGGAAAACATCTTGTTAACTTAAGGCATTTGAGGTTTATACAAAAGTTTATGTGCAGCATATAAAGCCCCTTGTTTCCTTCCATCTTGAGATCTTTCTGCTCTCTCCCCGAACTCTCTCCTCTGATGTTCCTGTACCTGTTGCATGGGAAGCAGCGTCCCCTCTGGTAAGACAGCTGCATCACTACTTAAAACTGACTTTCTCATGACATTTTCTTCTAGTTTAGGTTTAAAAATTTACACTGTCTAGCAGTCATTCTCCTGCAGGTCTGCAAATAGCCTGCTCCATTGACCTTTATACTAGGTTCATTTATCACCATTCACTTCTCCCTCAGATCTTGCCTCTTTCCTAAAAAATTTTCCTATAATCTCTTTTTCTTTTTCTCCCTAAACCTGCACAGGAACTTGCCACAGTTTCTGCAAATGTCAGTATGGCTTTAGGCGCAGCTTTGACTTCAGCTGTTAGCAAAACTCTGCTTGTGTGAGCTGAAAGCCCTGGGCCAATGCACCTTTGCTCTTGCCTTGACAAGTCGCTGTAGCCTGTTGCAACTCCAAGGATCACCAGTTGTGCCCTCACACAATCCTATACTCTCCCAGATTTAAGCCCCTCCCTAGCCCTGTGCTCATCTTCACATAACTTAATGCCTATTCCTGCTCTGGAAGACTCCAGCCATAGGTCTCCATGCAGGGGATGCTAACCTGTTATATGAGACACTTCAGCTGTTTACAGGCATCTGACACTAGGCAATGAAATCGCAAATATGTATTTTACAATCCATTTCTCAGCTGTTGAGAATCCCGAAACTCTTTGAAATTTTCAGGAATTCAGTTGCAAAATGACACGGTTGTGCTACCAGTGCTTTCATTGCACTTTTCATTCAACCAGTAATTTAATTTATTTTTCCCCTTGAAGCCTTCCTTTCCTACTACTGGAGTCACAGCTCGGTCTGACACCATTTCCATCGTGTTGCCCATCAGTTATTTACATACAATATTGCAGCAAAGATGCCTGGAACATCCAGCGTTTGGGGGTTCTTGCAATAGGATTTATCCACCAAAAGACAAACTCAATTTATACTTTGCAGACTTTACACCTCAGTGCTGTTTTGGCATGCTCCACATTCATTCAATATTAATTCCCTTCACTCCTACCCTTGCAGTTGTTGAGTTTGTAAATCCTAATCTGTCTCTCTGGGATGGTGAGGTTATATTGCACCTAGTGTGATTCTCTCTGGCTCTCCTGAGATTCATATAATTTATTAACTGTTTGCAAAAACATTAGATTGTAAAAAAGCTTTAATTTAGGGCCATGGATTAATCATAGTTATCAAAATTCCTTTTTAAAATGAATAGCAAAAAGCATACAGACACACACTGCAGTTAAAATTTGAATTGCATTACTAAATTACTTTTTCCATTTATATATAAATTATGCATCTAAACAGAAGTGTTAATAATTTAAGTTATTAGGTTTCTCAGCTAACATCAGATCTTAATTAGTCTTTAGTGCATCTGTAAAGTATAAATAGGTCAATTTGAACATTTAAATTTATTACATGTCTTTTTAGCTTTCACTACAAAGTGAAAACTTGGCTTTTGTTTGTCTGGGGAGTTTAGGTATCCCAGTCACCATGTGTACTTCAAAATGCATTGCTATTTTCTCCTATAGGCAACAAACAGGAAAAAACAGAAAGAAACATTTTTTCAAAAAAATCAGAATTTTATTTGTAACAGGTTTTGTACATGCTTAGAACTTTCACTGTGGAACAGTCTGAGTGAATGAGGTAAAGATTTACCGCCACAGCAGTAGCTGCAAGGAAATATTCTGGGCCAAAAGAGTGCACCACAGTTGAATCAGCAGCAAGACCCCAGGTTCAACAGCACTGGGGAAATGACGATGGAAAAAAGGTCACTGATCTAAAAACTGGGAAAGCGATTTGAAAGTTCCTTCCTTTCCTTCATAAACACCATTGAACCAATAATCACATGCTCCTCCTTTGTTTCCTGACCGAGAGGCCACCTGTTTGGCTGCTTGCAGTGGACCTTCCTTCATTTACATATCACATATTTCTAATTGGTCCTTATTCAGCTTTGAGTTTTATTTGGGAGTCCAGCGGGCATTGATTTAAATACAAATGCACAAGTATTGTGCTTTGAAAAACCCACAGGCGATGGTTCATTAAGAAAAGTTGAGAGTAGGCCTTCTCTTATGGTTAGAAAGTTGAACACGGACTTAGTACATATGGGCACGTGTGTCCCTTGTCGTTAAAGAACCCAGCACCTCTAGTCACGTGCCCTGCAGAATGGTGATTTGCCATTCAAAAGGACCACTGAGTCTGGAGACAACTGAAAATGATGAAGCACCTCAATGGTGTCACTGGTGGGCAAAACTGGTCCTCCAAAAGCCTGGCAGCTGCTGGGAACAAACCCCCTAAGCTGTGATAACGGTGATTTTGAACAGTCTCTAATGTAAAGGCTCAGCCAGATGAGGCTCTTGAGTCTGGTCCTGCATCCCTGCAGATGTCCATAGTCCTGGAACTCATTTTTATTTTTGTATCTGCTCAGCTGGACCAAGTCTTTTTCCACTCCCACTCCAGGTAATACTGTGGCTCAGGGAGACCCAGATCCATTTTCTGGTTTCCAATTTACAGCCAGTTCTGATGTCAACGCAACCTCCCCACACCCCCACAGCAGCTTTTCTCAAAGCATTCAGAAATATATGTGGTATTTTTTCTTCTTTGCACATCTAAGTCATTTTCCGCGGACATGTGAGTCATATTCTTCAGTACAAAGTCCTTCTCGGTGAACTATAAGAGCCTTTGTCTGCCACTCTGCTTCACTTGCTACTGGTACTGCTGCAGTTTCAGATTCATTTTTCATCCTTGGCTTTCAGTGCTTTTTTTCCCAGCAGTTTTGAAAAGACATGACTACGGAAGGTTTCTAGATACTGCTCTGCCAGTTTAAAAGTATATTTCATCTCTTTAGTGATTGATTTTCTTTCCAAGATGTGAGAATTATACAAAAAACCGCACCCCAATAACCAACTGTCTGTGTTCATCTGTTGAAGAATATGTATGTGTACACACAGAAATACATCTGTAAGTCAGGAAATGAACTGAGCTCACTCTGTGTGAGGATGAAGTTTTCTAAACTAAATTCTCTTTGACAGAAAAAGTCTAGCTTCAGGGAAAAAAAAGTAACAGTAACTGTTAACACAAGGCTGTCAGCATTTCCATGTGAATTACGGAGAGGAAGAGCAACTATTAGCATCCAAACGAGAGAAAACTGTCAGCCTTCATCACATGTAGACAAATGTTTTAATTTGAAAATTTTGCTTAGAAGCTTCCAAACAACAAATATGTCCCTTTATCAATGTCCTCTTTGTTCATAATGTCCGGCTTCATAAACACACTTTCTGAAGCGATGAGATACCAAACATCTGAGCAGAGTCCTGTGACTTTGCTGAGCGACCACATTACAGCGAAATTCAGATGCAGTCTAACACTAGAGGACCTCAGCCCTCACATAAAAAATGATGTACAAATCTCCTCCTAAATTACAGGAAAGATGTGATGTCTGCCTCATCAAAGAGTAAGGAGATCCTAGAGGCTGAGCTATTGCAGTTAATGAGGCAGTCTCAGACCAAGCACCCTAACCTAAGAGGTCAGAAACTGAAAATGTGCCCGTAATTTGCAAAGTTTTTAATTTAATGTTTCAATTTAAAACCCTCCTGCACAGATCTCTTGCAGATCAGGGCACTTTGATCCAATCAGGGAACGTGAGCATGGCAGCTGTCGCACACGAGCAGGTCCCCCATGCAGCGTTGCTGAGCAAGAGGCACGGCCGCACCAGCCCAGCTGTGGCAAGGAGCAGCACGAAAATTTGCATCTGGGAAAACCTCAACCACAGACGCGTTCCGGAAAAAACAGTGAATCTGTCCTTGCCAGCGTTGACAAATGTCCGACTCAACAGCCCCTCTGGGAGGCTGCTTTGCTTCCTCTCCCAGGCTTAATGGGAGTTATTAACAAAAAGTGCTTTTTGTTGCTTTTGTCCCCACATCTAACCCCGTGCTTCCCAGACAACACTCATCACCCAAGGGTTGGGGAGTTCCCCTCAAGTCCAGTCACAAAGTCTCTGCTACAGAACAATCCTAGAACAGCAGATGCTGATTTGGGGATCAATCTGTAATTCAGGGGGACCATTTTCTCACTCTCAGAGGTGAAGGACAGCAAGACCCCCACGTGGCCACCTCCAGCGCTGTGTGAAGCTGCTCAGCTCCATGGGGTGAGAAACGCGAGCCCTCACCAGCACGAGAGTCGCAGCCCCCCACTACTGCTGTTTCCAAAGGCCAGGAGAGACAGCGTGGCTCCAGAACTGCGCCCAACCTCCACAGTCCAACTATGCATCGTCTAATGATATCGCTTGCTCCAAAGTTTCACATGTCCCCTTCCTGCCCTTTCTTGGGAGTAACAGTGACTAACCGTCTCCTAGTCACCCTCTCCATGTTTCCATAGGATTTTTAGAGATCTTTGTATTTCCTTCCTCCTTTGCCTCTTTTCCAGCTGGAGAACCTTAACCTGGTTACTCTTGTCTTCCTGGGGAAGTTGTGTGGATTTTCCCGAAGCTATTTAGTCAAATGGATTGCACTGAATTTCCCCACATCCAAAAAAATAATAAATACTGTACTGGGACCAAATATAATAAATGCAATATGCCCAAGAGGAGGTTTTGTTTATAGAAAGCTGTGAGTTCTGGGAAGAAAAGGGAAGGAAGATTATAATGGATGCTGCATTTCAACCAAAAATATATTAAAAATGTTTCTGGTTTCTTCACATCTTTGTTGTGTGTCCCAACCACAACAGCAATTTTCATTTATTCCACAGTTCAAATGCACATATCTCTCCACAGGCTTTTTTTAATTACAAACAATATTTTTCTAAGAACTATTAAGTCTTACAAAGTTACAGTGAACTTAACACTTGTGCAACTACCACCTCACCAAAATAAATTGTCAGACCAGAAACTACGCTTTATTTAAAGACAGATTCTCATTTGCAATCCTGGTTTGGGACAGCGCAGTTATGTATTTTTTAAACTATTTCAGATTAAAAGTTCTTGCCAGCCTTAGATGATGAGAAAACCATATATTTTTAAAATTAATTTGGAGGGATGGAAACAGCTCAAAGATTCAAATTCAGGGTTACACAGCAGACACGTATCTCTACGACAGATTGTAATTTACACCTCCCAATTGTTTTAATAAATATGTACTGGTAAAAGAGGAGTATTTTTGTTTTATTTTTTATATATTAAGTTATTTGAATTATTTACTCAAATTTGTAGCAACTGAGCTATGTCTTTCTCACATATGTGTTCAAACTGGGTCTAAATATCCTGGAAACTTCCACATGAAAATCGGAGGCAGAGAAAGGAGGAGGTCTGAGGACAGGGAGACATCTGGTTTTCTAATTCAGATGACATGGCCCAGCACCCCTGTCTCTGCAATCAGGACAAGCTGAGGTCACCACTAGCAAGGAGAGCACTTCCCCACCTTGAACAGATTGCACAGATCAATGCCTGTACAACACATCACCCAGCCCTGTGAAATACTCACAGAGAAATAAAAGAGAAAGAAGTATTAGGATGAAACTGGGTCCTTGCTCATTTGTCCTTCATTTTGTTCTTTAATCTTTTGCTTTGCAGTCATGCTGGCTATTCCTTCCCACAAAAAGCGCAAGAGCTTGGCATGACAGTGAGCACATCCCACACTATGCTCTGAAGAAACCAGAGCAAGCAAACCTTGTGGCCAGGTCCTCCAGGCAGTTCCCTTTCACCACTACCATGAGACTTACTGCGTCTTCAAGATGATTTCTGAAGTGCATTAATGGAGCTCATTTTGCCTCACAGCACTATTAGAAGGTTACCATGCCACTGACTTCGTTTGCTGGGGAGAGTGGATTAATTGCCATTCTTAAGTTATCATTACCGAGGAAAAAAAAAATTACTTTCACGGGGAATATCTCCCCCAGGCATCTCCAAGTTATCTTACAATCTCCTGACTTGTTCATTTACTGGTAGAAACTTCATCATTTTCCTCTAATTTATATACACTCATATATACTACATATATTCCAGACCAGTGACAGATAACTTGTCCAGTATCTTGCAGCCTATCAGGGTTAGTAACAGGAGCTTTAAGCCATGGAAAACTGCAAATCTCATTTTCCCAGTGGAATACGGCTTTATTTCTAGCCTTGAAAGGCCATGAAATGATAGGCTATAAATTGCAAGTTTTAATATCTATTTATAGGCACTTCTATGGCGCACATCTATGTATAAAAAACTTTCTGATCTCTAAAGTTCTAAAATATATTACTGTCCTCTACTTCCAAGGTCTTTTCGGTGGAAGTCACAGATCTGAAGGAGCCAGGGCTTGCAAATGGCAGGGATGGATAAGACGTGGATAAATTCATGCCAAAGCACCAAACTGCTGCCTCCTCGGACACTACGCTCTGTTAGAGGCACTGTCCACACCAGCAACGTTTTCAGACTACTTATCCCATTAATATTTAATCAAAAGAGAAAAGGAAACACAAAGCAGGTGCCCAGAACAGCTGACGGAATGAACATCTGGAGCAGAAATCAGTTCCTTCATGAACCCGGTCTCCTGTGACCCACATGATTAATGTGACAAGAAACAGCAAAGCGTTTCCTGGCACCACTTTCTTGGACTGGCGACCACGCAAGTCTTCTCTGCTAGTCTGGAGTTCTGCTGCACATGAAGACAGCTTTTCCCAAGCTGCAAGGCTGATGTATCAGGGATAAGCAACATGGAGCCAAATGCAAGAGTCTGGAGCGTCACCGCAGGTGGGCTGCTACTCCATGCTGCACAATTTCATCTCTTTTCCTCTCTCACAGCACCACCAAAAGCAACCCTGCCACAGCAACCCCTGCATTACCCAGAAGCAGAGGTTTCAACAGGCCACTTCAGCCTTTGCAGCAAGTCCAAAATGCATCAGAAACGAGAGCTGATTCTAATACCAGCTAATGAGAGCTGTGGACTGGGCTTTCCCCTCTTTGCCTCACAGGAACGAAGGGAATTGTTCCAGATTTGTCTGTGCACCAAAGCGAGGGTCCAGCCGGCAGCGCTGTTTGGCAGGACCTGCTGCAGCAGTGCACAGAAGATGAGGACAGCTGCAGAGGTTTTTGAGAACTTCAAATGATTTCCACCCCCACCTCCCTTTTTCTTTATGTCAACACAGAGCTGAGCAGAATGCTTAATGCTGGTGCACACGTCTACCACAGCATAAGATTTATGATTATTTTCACAACGTAGGCCTTGTCAGGGATTTTTGATTTGATTTTAGCTGCATTATCTATTGCAATGCCAATAACATGTTTCACCAGTTTTTTAGGATGCAATGCAGTCAAGGCTGGCAGAAAGCATGAACAGACCCATTTAAACGCAATTTGTTGGTGTCCTCAATTCTAGGAGCTGCTCCCTATGGGCAGCAAAGTTTGCAAGGCTCTACAAAGGAATTTCTTAATATCTTTTTTTTTTTTTTCCTAGACAACCACTTCCATTAATTATTTGAATGAGATTTAACAGAGATGAAAGGCTCTGGTCTGTCTTTGATGTGAACGCATAAGTATCATTAACATTTTATTATTAATCGGAGTTGGACACACACCAAGGGAAGAATAGATCCCTTCTTAACTAAACTTTTGCTTCTATTTTTCCCCCTGTTCCTTTTACCTCTAATGACTAAAATAGGCAATGAACAGCTGGCCACCTGCCTTAGTCATATTAACAGCCTGAAGTCCACCCTTGCTGTGAGGCGACGCGTTTGCCAGCCTCCAGTACAAAGGTGGCAGAGCGACTTCCACTGAAGTTTCAGCTCTGGAGCAATGTCCTTAGGTGATCACTCTGTGGCTGACCCTTGCCCCGTGAGCTTCCTTTGGCTGGAAAGCTTAGGGATTAATTTGTTGTTATTTTTCTATTCCAGAACAACAATGAACCCCAGATTTTTTCCCCTGGAGGCCTCTTTGTTAGAGGTAGGTACAAGCTGCCACCTGAACCTTAGAAAGCATTTATTCCCTGCAAAGACTTAACCTACAGAAGGGAACTGGACTATAACCATGACAATGACATTCACTACATAAGAAAACCACCTCAGAAAAAAAGTACTTAGTCTAAGAAGAGCTCCATTATAATGGTGTAACTATAGCAATGCAGGTATTTTACTAGACTACTGCCAGCTGATCTACAGGTGTGCACAGACTGTGTCCGAGATATCAGTGAGGTTTTAGGAAAAATTTAAACAATATAAACACTGGAAAAATTACACTATGCTGTAAGTAGGGTTGACACCTCTTAGGAGTTTGGTCAAGTCTTAAGCAAGATCCAGTTTTCTTCCTAACAAAAATGTATATTCTCATTGCATATCTATTCTGCTGGTTTAGATAAGGAGACTGTGCCTCTTTCACAGCAATACCATGTGAGCAAATTAATGAAGCTAACAGAAACTTAACTTTTTCATTTCCAGACTATATCATTTTAACTGTGCTGGTTTTATGGTGCATTAATGATGTTGTTGGCATTTATATGGCATATTAATTACACTGCGCTCTGTTATTTTCTCTGCTGAACTTAAAAGGTCATATCCTTTGTGTATACTTTTCTATATGGAAATTTCATTTTTTTAGCATATCAAGCAGGAGGTAAATCAACAAAATAATGCATTTTCTATGAAACGAGTAAACAGTACTCAGGGAAAGGACTGTTAATCTACAGGCTTGTTGTGAATGTGTGAGCTACAGAATTAACGTTTTTTTCCATTTCTTGCACCAGAGGAACTATGCTGCTCCTGTACAGCACCGCACACGTTCTGCCAGTGCCAAGAATGCTCACACCTGAAAAAGAAAAACAAGGAGGGAGTGTATGTGTATACAGCTTTCTATGTGTACTGTTTTATACATGGTATAGAAATACTTTTCCCAAGAAGATGGCAGCATAGAAGGCATCTGATATACTACAAGTTATTAAGTTGTCACTAAGTCTGCACCGTATATCTTCCCTGAGTGTAATTCGTGGATGTTTACCTTTTCTAAAAAAACTGGTTATATTTTACCCTCAAAAAATTCCCTGCAAAAATGAAGATCAATGGGGTGAGTGGAGAAGTGTAAATATTATCTAGTGGAAAAAGCAGTCAACTCATAAAAGTTATTGACAACAGCTGGGGCAATACAATGATTTTTCCACAGAGATGAGACCATTTCATCATGAAAAGTTTGTGTAATAGGGAAATATTCATTCTGCTAGGGACCCGCTATACAATATCTTTCACAGATTTCCTTTGTACCAAGAGCAAATGTGCAGGACACTAGTAAGAACTGCAATGATAATGAGCTTTTTGATTCTTAAATTTCAGAAGTATGCGTGATCGACAGTGCTCTGCTCCTGTGCGTGGGTTTATGTAGGAGCTCTCAAGAGCGCTGAGGCCCTGTGGTCTGAAATCCGCAGAAATTGTGTCTGAGAGAAGCAGCAGGGTGCCAGCAGTTGCTGCAGCTCCTATGAGATGTCAGACCTATGAGCGCAGCCGCTCTGTCCAGGGTCAGGGGACGTGTGTGCATGTCCCTGCTTTCTTAGCTAGAGAAATGGCTCTGATCTAACACATGTCCGAGCCCTAAAGTGGAAAAGAACATGAGGGAAATGCCCAGGACAGCAGCAGCACAGACGGGGGACTATGTGCAGAGACACAGGGCACTGCCAGCTTCCTGCCTCCCTGCTCTTCATACAGACACCGACAGCCTCACCCCCTCCAGGATCTGGGGGCTGCTCTACTACAAACAGACAATAATGCAAAATGTAGGAGTTACATTACAGTGTAATAACAACGTTGGGGCTCTACTGGAAACGAGGCTTAATAGCTAAATAAATGCACTTAAAGACCTGATCCACCAACCGCAACTAGTCTTTGCACCATTCAGGTGTCTGACTTGAGACAACTGCATCTGAAAAAATTTTATTTTGGCCTCTCAGGGCTGAATTTCCACCAGTCATGAAATATTATACTACTGCCTGGTGCTTTGTAAAAGACGTTATGCAGCTGCAGAATACAACTGCCATTACGGTATGGTCAGTTATGCACCCTCCAACGCTCAGTAGGTTGTGCGCGGTACAAAAGCGGTTTCTGCTAACAGCCCATAGCACTGCATGGTGTGGGGCAGGTGTGCATGGAGGTATGTCTGAGATAATTGTCACCATAGCTCTTAACTACTGGAGTTTCTCTTACGCAAAGGAAATTGCACCTAAACATTCTTGGGCTCACAGGACAAAGGATTGGTGAATTAAGGTATTTGTTCTAGCATTTTATTTTTTGAAAGAAGGCAAATTCCTTTCTATCAAAATAGCATCCATCCTGCAAGTTACCAATTTGCATCTTTTTACCCCAAAAGTGGAGGAAAAAATAAATGGATGTAATGACCGTGTGGTTTCCTCAGGCCATATCTGTTTTCCTTCTTGTAACAGGCTCAGTAGAGTGATTATATTCTATTTCTGCTAAAATGCAGCAACAGTTTAGGCTGCAATTAAACCCACCAAATATTAATTAGAAAAATCAAATAGAAAATCATGGCGTATACACAAAAATCCAGGCAAGCGCACTGAGCTACAGCATTCCTTCAGCAGCTTGGGCTTTAAAATATATTTCCTTTGGAGAGGGTGGTTCCCTCCTATCACAACAAATATCTTGAAGGGCAGGAAACTGCCAGCAGTGGCAACAGCAATATATGAAATTGCTTCCCATTTCTTCATATCTCCAGTATGCCAGCAACTGTAAATCTAGCAATGTAAAAGCAGTCTGAACCCGCTGGGCTCCAGTTGTGCTTATTGTAGTGTAGAAAGGCCAGAAACTAGAAATGAATATATAAGCTAGTGACCATGCTTGTGCCAAGCTCCCCTACCCTAAGCGGTGGCTCAAAATCTTTTTAGAAGATCACTGCCTGTAACGGAGCTGCTTGCTCCTTTTCATTCATTTTGCAAATTTATGTTTTGTTGCGAGGCCACCTGTTCCTCCGTGATGAAGTGATGGGGAATGAGAGGTCTAGGGCTTCCTAATGCTAAGAATGGTTTGCGTAAGGGAGCTTTGGAGGAGGCAGTACTCCCTCTCTAGTGATACACTCCATGCCATAGTGGTGACTTAGCTTTTACCCAGGGTTTTGGCCAAGAGGCAGGGATGTGAGAGCTGCCACACCCCTCTGCTGCATGGAAGAAGCCACCAAAAGCATCTCTCCTCTTCCACCTCATCCAATCACCATACACCCTCTCAGGAGGCTCCAGCTGAGAAAGAGGAGAAGAAGATTGCAGAAGACAGGGAAAAGATGGCTCTTTCCTGGCTGCTAAAAGAGGGCTGCGACATTTAGGGAAGATGGGAAGGAGGTCAACTCTCTCAACGTGTAGCACTCCCTCCCTCCTCCCCAGCATACAGCAGTGGTGCAGCCCATGATCAAGGGGCAGCAAGCTGCACTGGGGATTAACATTCTCTGGAACAAGGACTGCCAGGCTTTAAATGCACAGGGACTAGGTCAACAAGGCACACAATGCTCATGTTCGCACACATTTAGTAATGGGCTGAAACTCTGTTGCAAGCAATGAGACTGGAGCACAGAGCTAAAAGCTTTGCTACATCAGCAAAGAAAGGCAAGCCCAGGGTGGGGGGCTCACCCAGGGACCCACTCTGTCCCCAGGCAGCTCTGTCCAGAGCCATCAAGCACCATTCCCTGCTCTGAACCCAGCCAGCTGTTCCCATGACACCACTTTCCTGAATTTCAGTTTTCCTAAGGAAACAAAGAAGAGACCCTGAAATTAGTAAGGACATTTCTCTTCACAGGTCCGGCAGGTTATCAGCACTAGAAACTTAAAGTAAATTAATAATAGTAGATTAGTACTACAATGGACAATTAGTTCAATCTTTACTTTTTAAAATAAAAATTTTTATGCTGTCACTGTCACTGTGATCTTAACAGTGTTGAAGCATAAATCCTTTCCTCCATGAAGCCAGCATAATTGCACGCTGCATGCTAGCTATTCCATTCACATCGGAAATGCATCCTTAAAACATTTCAGCTTAAGCCTTGTCAGTACTAATCCTAATGCCTGATGCTGAGATGTGTATTTTATTACTGTGTATAAATGAAAACGGAAAACCTTCACGGAGGATTACAGGGTTTAGTAATGACCTCCACAGCATTACGGCATGAAGATGTTCCTGGGCGCCAAATGGGATTCTGGGATAAAAGTGACATGTGTCTGTATAACCTTGGCACCCACTCCTGGTACACATGTACCTACCAGCTGTGGGATTGTAAACATATGTCTCTTCTAGTGAGCTGAATTTTCATTTATGAGGAGGCTAAAAACAAGGAGTGAGCAGTGGAGATGGATCTTGTCTGAGGCAGCTAACGGGTTCTTGCTTGCCCGTGGCTGGGAAAAAGACTGCTGTTGTTTCTTGCTGTCACAAGGGGGTGGGCTGAGGGATGGCAGTGAAAACAAAAATAAATGGCAGGAGAACGAAAAAATAGAGGAGAACAAAGTTGGAAGGTTAGGAGAGAGGAGGGCAGAAGGAAGTGAAGGAAAATGCAGGAGGAAGAAAGAAACAGCAAGGGCTGAGGACAGGGATGTGTCTCCCTGCTTTCATGTCCCACCCCTCCAAGAGGACGATCCCTCCTGCACTTTTTTAGGGATGCTTTGGAGATGAGCTGTGACTGATCGACCCGCGCTGGGTTGCTCCAGTCCAAGTGACAACCATGCTTGGGATTACTTGGAAAGAAGAGGGGGAAGCACACATGGGGAAGAGGAGACAGGCAAGGTTTCTGTCATTCCTGATCCCTAAAAATAGCCCTCTCTGCCTTTTCCAATAGCAGTGAAATAGAAGTGAGATGCTTTGAAGCCTCATTTTATTTGGCCCGGTTTTACTCTAATCTACCTTGGGCCCCGAAACACAGCTTTTCAATCTGCCAGAAAGTTGTTCTGCTGACCCTGAAATGTCAAACTGTTATAGGGGGCTGAATCCAAAACTGATTACTTCAGAGGTCAGGCAATAGCCAGGTTTACAGTGATTTTTTTTTTTTTTAAATCTTTCCTGTGAACTTAAAAAAAAGAAAGAAGCACTTTTGAAATAAGAACAAGTAACCACGAGCACAGAGCTTTCCAAGACACCAGGAGCAGCTCTTTGCAGAGGAGGGGAAGCAAGCGGAGATTGACACTGGACACGGTGCCTGCTGACCCCAGGGAAGAGCGAGAGCCCAGGGATACAGCACACAGGCCGTGGTTTTAGCCCAGTACTGGCAGACAAACACAGGTTTGGGGCCGGTTGGCTGTCGTGACTGCCTGCCAGTCCGTTGCCATCATAAGCTTCCCCCTTGCAGACTTGGCTCTCTGCCTTTTCCCTCCATCCCACAGCAACACTCAGTGGTTTTGGGATTCATCCTGCGAGATCCAAAGGTGCAGCAGCTGCCACCGAGTGCTCGCTGGGGACAGCCCCATCATACCTGTGCTCGACAAACTCCCTCTGCCAAAGCTCTTGAGCAATGAGAAATGCCCACAGGAAGCGTTTGGATTACTGTCACCAGCTATTAGACTGTCACAAATACTGTAATCGGTATGTTCATTCTCTGTAGTAAATATGTGCTCTTGCTAAATTTCAGCAATTACAAGTGCTTCATCCTTTTCTTTAGCCAGCCAGCAATATAAATACATTTAATTAGTTAACACCCCTTGCCAATTACAACATCTGAGGAAAGTATTGCTGAGATTGTTGGTCCTAATTATTTTAATATTCAGGAGAACCACTTTAACATAACAAGATAATTACTCATGGATAAGGGTTTATGAGAGCTGCAATGCTTTTTTTATTTTTTTACAGTGCAAGCCTGGGCCTAGTTAAATTTCTGGACATACTTTCAATATAAGATTAAAAAATCATAATTTCCAAGAAATCAAAGAACCACATGTTGGAAGAAAAACAACTATACGCAATCTCTGTTAACACTAAAGCAGAATAAATTCACTGTGTATTACATGTGATTAAGAGTGGAATCAAAGTTCATTTCATTTCAAAAAGATGATTTTACATGTACTGAATCGATCAGCTATGAGAAAACCCCAGACTGTTCTTCTCAGAGAGGACAAACGGAAGCTGTCCCTTATTAATCCAGCTGGTATCATTTTGTAACTACGTAAATCCTCCTTCCCTGCTAACAATTAATGGAAAACCTGAGCTACCTTCTCTACTGTGTATTTGAGAAATCCGTAACTCAGATTTCTCTTGTTTGCAGCATGAACATCAGTGGAAGAGTTACTCAGCTGAGAAAAGGTTGATCTCGGTATCTGTTATGTATTAATACTAGACAGTACCCAAAGAGATAGCCCACAAGGGTTCTTCACATGCCAAGTCCAGAAATATATGCATGTATTCATTAAAAAGTTCGGCCAGAGCTGTCAAACAATAAATTGTGTTCTGTTCCCTTCACGTGCATTCAGAAGGAAGCCTTTCTTCTACGTGCCTAAAGACAGCTTTAATACATACCTAGTGGAATATTCCAATGTTTCTGTATTTGTACTCATGGAAGTGCAGCATCTTTGCAGCAGAAGCCTGTTTTCAAAGGAAAATTGCCTTTAAGAGAGTAATTTGCCCATAACTCCCATTGATTTGCTTGGTCTCTGTATAATGCACTAGTGGGAAAATAGGAAGATGAGAGACCAGCACCTCCATGAAATATCTCCATTTGCTCTGTACAAAAAGGCACTTGATGATGCAGCTCTTGCTCAGGAGGACAGACTAGACTGGCTTTAGGTTATCCCTACCATAACCATCTGACTTTAGACATGGAAGATGAATAGGCCAGGCACCAACTAGAAATTTGAGCTAGTCATCAGTTCTACTTTCACTACTACCACCACCAAATATTAGAGCTAACCTGAGGTTAAAGAGGTTGGCTGCTAATTAGGTGTTTAAATAGAGGAATAATTCAGAATTTAACAAAAAAGAAAATGCCAGCATTACCCATTACTTCTACTCTATAATCACAATAATTTGTATTTATTTACCAGAATAGTTGTCATTTTTACAATGACAACTGGTGGACTACCAGAGCACACAGGAAAACACTTGTCTGAGTAAATATATAGTAACAGAGAGGGAAAAGAAATCTGCTTGATTTAGTGAAGCAAACTTTGCCTTTAGCCCAACAAGTGTGATTTAACTCTGTTGCAAGTGTTATAAAAACAATGCATATCTAAACAGTGGTAATAAATTAGTGAAATTAATCGAAATAATAGGCAAATGTTAAGAGCAACATATGCAGAATGATTGCAAAGTTAGATTAATTTAAAATAAAACCCTGGAGTTATGTAACCAATTACAAAAACTGCATTTGGCACTAAAAGAACAATTAAAAACAGAGAAATGCCTTAACCCCAGACATTATGTACTGGGGACAGAACTCAGAGATGAGCTGGAAAAGCAATTGAACAGAGTTTGTCTGGTTTTACTGTGTTATGGAATCAAAGCGCTCAGATATGGCCTCATAACACACAGATGAAAGGCTCGTTTCTCCCCAGATGGGGCTCAGTAATCAGATATAGAAACAGCTATTTTTAATGAAGACCTGCAAAATCATCAAGGCTTAGATGTTGCTGGCTGGGATAAAACAACGGGAGGCAGACGAAGCAATTTGCTAATCTGCCTGGTGGCACAAAGTCAAGCCCAATCAACGCATTTTTCACAGCAAATCACATTCCTTCACTAGGGCTGGCCCAGAAAGGCAGCCATGCCAAGCAAGAGAGGAGCCTCGTGCCAACTGGCACGTGTGCCCCTCAGGTGGGAGAGCCCAAGCTACATTACACAGCCTTATACATTAAAAGACAGAAAATGCCTGCTGTATTTTTTAGTCCATCATCCTGACAAAATGTTCCCATAAATTTCCGTCCCCCCATCTCCAGTCCAGTCTATTTAAATTTTTTCCAAGTGGGGGTATTCATTTGGTAGGGGGCAGACACCCTGGTCTTTACAGTAAGAACAAACATCTCTGCCTTAACCCCTTATTTTCCACTGCACACACTACAGAACCTTTGAATTCGACACGCTCTAATATATGAAGCCAACATAATTTTTTTTAAATTAAGAACTATCTTCTAGTGGTAAATATTTTGAAAAGTGGTGGCACAGTATATTTACTTATTTTTGTAGTGCACTAGAATGCTAACCCTGAAGTGTAAAGACACCAAAGAAATAAACACCAAATCCCTAATAAAAACCCTAGTGGAATAAACACAGTGTCAAATCAAATAAATAATGTTGAATGGGACAAATTTGTGTATTTCCACACTATGCAAACACACACTTAAATTGTTGTCCGAACCAAGTTGAAGTATTTTTATGTAAAGACATGCAACGTGCAGGTTCTCTGTGGCACCCACAGACACAAATCTATGCACTGGGCACCTGAGATTCACCATCATCCCTCACCTATTGCTATTTATGGGTTTTGTTTGTGTTGGGTGTTTTGGGGTCCCCCCCCAATTCTGCAAGAAAGAAATGCTTTCAGATTCCTGGCAGCAGCCACATACATTATTCTTGGCAAAACAAAAGTCAGGCTGGTTCTGCCAAAACAGAAATGGAAGCATGAGATCCTGGCAAAGCAAAGATAGTAGAACTCCTCTTCTGGGGAAAAAAAAAATAAAATCAAACAAAAAAACCACCCACAACCCCAAAAACCCAAAGGAAAAAGAACTTTACATAAATTCTTGGCAATGACAGTACATTGTGTAGGTTTGATTTCCTGACAAGACAATCTGGCATTTGCAGACAAATAACTCCAGACACAGGCAACCACTCGGCTCATGCTACGGAGCTGCCACCCCACCACAAAAGCAAAAAAGCAAACAAACCCCATAGCAGTTCCATAAAAACATTTTTGTTTCTTTGTGAATCCTGGCCAAGTTATACATCTCATGACCAGAACAAAGCAAGTCTTCGTGCAAAGGTTCACTTAGGTGTGGAAAATGACAGGGGCCGGGGGCAGGGTAATGCATTGCATCCTCGTTTCAGCAGCGCTATGGCTGTAATATTCCTGTAATGAAGAAATACAACCAAGTTTCATAGAACTGTTGAGCACTATCAGCTAGAAGTCAATGTATGGACTTGTCAGCCACAGCAACCTCAAATCCATTAGAAAATAAAGTCATGGCTATTAGAGATACAGGACATTACCAAACGTCCATTAGCAAAGGCCAGTGAACTGCTTTACGTGGGCTGTCAGGCTTGCAGTAAGCAAAACCCAGTCTTTGTCTCTAACCTCATTTGAGTTCAGTGTTCTTCTGACTCACCTGCATAAGGGTCTGGCTTTCAAACAGCCTGTTCAGGCTTTATCTGCTTCAGGTTAAAATCTCCCTGCTGATACTGGATGCCAGAAATAAAAAAGGACAAAAACACACATACAAAAATACTGGTTTGATGATGGCACTCACTGTTGGCAAGATGTACTGTTTTCACACTTGCTGCTACTTCCTCCACAGATATTTATGAACAAGGCTGAGGACATGTGAAGGACAAGAAATCACAGAAATCCAGCAACTTTCAGTTTTGCACTGAAATAATCTTTAGCTTTCAATTCTTGGTAAAACGAGTAAGTTAAAAAGGAGGCCACAGCATTTTTAGCATGCTGATGATGAGATGAAACCACCCTTTACTGTGAAATAAATGCTTCAGTAGCCAATGCAGGGAAGAAGCTCTTATCAGCCAGGGACTCCAGCAAACTCTGCTGAGAGCTGAAGTCAAGGAACTGTGTCTTGGGTGATCTTCAATCTTGCTGCAGCCAGCAGAGCTACCCTGGTAGAGCCCCCATATTGCTTTCTCTTTTGTCTTACAGACCCTCAAGGTAGGAGAATGAGGAGAGACACCAGCATGACAGACTTGGCTCTGAAATGAGAAACTAAGGCATTCAACAAGACTTCTTAAAAGAGCTGTGTTCAATCTAGGGAAAACTTTGCAGATGCAGAGGTCGGAGTAAGGAGCCTCCTTACTAGTTCTTAAAGTCTCTGAGATTTTGATCTCTTCTTCCCAAGGTGCAACGAACTGCAGCTTAGCTTTATGCCTATCAAAACTGCTCATCAATGAAACTGCTGTTTTGGATCAAGCTCTCACTGCAAGTCTGTTGCCAGGTTTTCCAGCCCACTAGCAGTCAGTTACCCAAAGTCATCAGAAGCCACAGATATTCACCAAATGACACCTTCTTTCTTGGTGGGTGGGAGTGCTAGGTTTGGGGTTTTGTTAGATTTTTGGGGGGGGTGGTGGGGGAAGGGGGGGGAGTTGAGGGTACTGGTCGTGGTATTTGGTTTTTTATGGTAGCAAATTGGCAGCACAATTTTGCCATCTAAGCTCTCAATGACCTGAAAGCCTTTGCCTTCATGGAAATTTGAGGGCAAGCATGTTTGTGTTGACTGCTAAAAATGATATTTTAGAAATAGGTAAAACCTAAAGGACTGAACAAAACTAAGAGAGACAGAGAGTGCACCCCCCTGCCAAGAACTAGCAAACCCCAAAGCCTGATAAAACAGGGTACACAAAAGGGTCAGGACTCACACCCAAGAAATTCTTCTGTATCAATGACAGCAAAAAAGAGATGCTGACAGCCCAAGAGGAGCAGCTCCCTCATTTAGAGAAAGATCAAAGAGAGGGTTCAGCTATGTCATGTGTACTCACCAGAGAATTTTTAATTCAAGAGCCCAGTTTAATGCTGGTTAATATATCTTCACACTGGTTTAAATAGGAAGAGGGTGGGACTCCAAGGAGCCAGTGTAAGCACATATGTCCTCAGCTTCCAATGCACTGAACAGAAGTTGGTGGTCCACATTCCCATGATCAGGCACTAACCACCCCCATATGCTGTCTCAGTCAAAAGTGTTAACCACCTTCAGAGTTCAACATTAACTCCTGATACAGCCATAAATGAATTCCCAGTAATAACTTGCTCTGCCTTTTTTTTTTTTTTTTTTAAATCTTGCTCTAATTATTAAGGAGCAAATGATGAACAACACTGATTGCATATTCTAAAAAAACTTGCTCTGCCTTTTTTTTTTTTTTTTTTTAAATCTTGCTCTAATTATTAAGGAGCAAATGATGAACAACACTGATTGCATATTCTAAAAAAAAAAAAAAAGAAAAGAAATGTACCACCCTCCAGCTGCTCTGCTGGTGAATCCCCTGCTTGCTGCTTGTTGGGATTTACTCTCAGCCTCTTGCATCTGAAACTAATTACAGCAACTCCATCCTCCACATTAATTCTCTTCTCCTCTCTAGAATAGGAAGCAATATGGTCCATTCAGAAGATAATTTCTCATCTCTCTTCCTAAGGGGAAGATCTCAGCTGCTCAATGAAGATAATGGTAAATGAGTCACCAATTTCAGAAGGTGAAGCTTTCCGACATCCCTTTATCAGAAACCATTGTCCAAAATTTCAGCTGGTGATTTAGGAATCTTTTTTTATATGAATGTCACCAAGACCTAGAGAAATCTGTCAGCTCTCTGTGTGATCTTAAAGACAAATTGCAGCAATATCTTGTCAACCAGCTTTCTTAAACTTACTTCACTATCTATTCTCATTGCACTTGCTTCACTATTAGTTTTTCTCCCAGAAAATGTTTTGCCAAACTTCCTTCAGCAATACTAGCTGGAAATTAACTACTTTTCTTCCTTTTTAATTAAGTCCTTTTGTTTTCAGTGAGAAGAAGCACTTATTAAGTGACCAGAATTATCAGGCAGTTGTATTTGTGCAGCAATATTAAAAGGAAAGATTATGCCATCAGGCCCCAATACATCTGTGAGATGCCCAGCCACAGCTTTCCTCCTCAGGAAGGAAACCTGCCTGAGCTCAATCTTGTCTTTATCAGCCCTATTCCTGCATCTGTCTGTTCTCTGAACTCTGGTACAGCTGCACCTCTGGAGCACCTAAACGTAACCCTGACAGAGATCCTCAGCTCACACTTCAGCAAGCAGCAAATGTGCTCCCACCCACCTACTTCCTCGGACCAGGCATCCGTAGAGTGGCTTTCCAAAAGGCAGAGCCTTTAGTCCAAGAGATTATTATAACAAATATGTACTCATACATTTTCCGCTATTCATCAAGATGCTAAAAATAAAAGGAAATGAAAAATCAGTAATTCAGCAAGCAGATGTAACTTGTGTCCTGCCACACAGGTTTCCCTATGCTAAATATTAATCATAACAATTAGACCTTCCAGTAGATGACATTGTACTTTCTCAAATTACTGCAGAGTATTAAGACTTGCTGCTCGAGTTCTCCGGTGCCTGAACTATTGCATTGCTACACATGACACAGGAGAATCAAACAATTCAAAGCTGTGCTGTTATGACCAAAGTGACACAAGTGAAGCAGGTTTCGGTTTCCATGTGCATTCTCCGAATAATCTGAGCGTTTCTAATAACACATTCAAAACATTTACATGCTGATGACGTGTTGCAAATAAAGTTAGAAAAGCAGCAACAAGGTAAAAACAGAACTCCCTGGTTATTTAGATGAAGATGAGAATGAAAAAACTCCAGTCCAAGTACTCTCAAGATTTATTCTTCCTCCATATACAGCCTGTATTTTCTTAGCTATCAAGTTAAAATGAAGAACTGTTTGTTTGGCCCCTGGCTTTTCCATTATACTCACTGAGAGGTTACATTTGACACTTGCTGTTTGTCGCTCACCAATATTTGAAATAATGTACCCACTAAGTTTTCAATGTATGAAACTGAAAGAGACTAATTGAACGAAAGCAACTTCCAGCTACTGAACTCATGCAAATGCTGGAAGAGGGGCTATTTTGGTCAGTTTTAGTCGGCTTTGGTCCTGACCCGAGTCATGCACATGTCCTCTGTCCGGCGGATTTTTTATCAGCGCTGCCCTACACAGACCCTCGCACAGACAAGCCCTAATTAACACCATGCACAGAGATGGTGAAGAGCTGTACCTCTCCAAGAGGCAAATCCCACTCTTTTTGTTGCCCCTTT
>NW_010433525.1:0-10712 GCF_000710305.1 Buceros rhinoceros silvestris | reverse complement strand
ACGTTTGTGGGCTGTGCAGGTGAGTCACTGGCACCTCAAGATGACTCCATTACATTAGGGGCTGTAATTTCCCCCCGTGTAGCCCACTTGTGCTTTGAGCACAGTTTTCGAGCCCACGCTTTGGAACGGGAGAACTGCCGAGCTGACAGCCGAGCTGCTAGCGAGCTTTAGTATGAGGATTAGAACAAATTTGTAACACTGTGATTGCAGTATTTTGTAGTCTGTTGTTCCCAGAGATAATGCCCTCACATTTATTTGCAAAATCTTTGTTTTCCCCATTACAATCAAGGAGAGGAAACCGGACTGTAAACCTGTTTGTTCTACATTATAATTTCACGTTAGTCTGGTGTGTTAATCAAAGTATCAGTAATGGCTGCAAGGAGAATTCATTCAATCCTCAAATGAAGAGAAATCTGAGCCTTCTAACACTGGCACATTTTCCAGTGGATAAGGTTTTTCACAAAGTAATTATTTCATTTTCTGGAAAGATTACTGATTACATCACACTGGGAAAAACTACGAGAGGGGCCCTTTATCTTCCCCATGTTTCTGCAATTCTTGTACAAACTTATACTTGTTACCATGAAAAATGACAAATTTGCCATCTGATCAAAATGTTAACAAGGTAAGTGTCAGTGAGATGGATCACTGACTGTCACTGCAAGCCAGAACATGAGGATACATTGATATTTCTCAATATATTCACTGCTTCCCCAATGTTCGCTAACAACATTTCTACTGCGAGTGTAATAAATCACACAGAAATAACAAGCTGCATAGGATCTCTAGGATATGATAGATTTGTTGTAATAGCGGTATCTGCAAGGTAGAAAACAATTGGTAATGATCTATAGAAAGACCTAATCAACTGTCATTTGCTATAATGTGGCAGATGAAGCAAAGATATGAAATCCATAACACTTCTTTAGCCACTGCCCTCCCCCTAGACATACACATGCGTCAAATAGGGAATAGTAAAAAGAATGAATGAGCTTTGGGGTCACAGAAGTAGAAAAGAAAGTTAATAGCATGCCCTGGATGCAATCATTAAATCACACACCGCTGAACAAGGGAAGGGATAATCACAGATGCTGCACAATACTGTAACAACACTAAAGGCTTTTACCAAACCTGCTCCCCCCGCCTTTGCTTTATTTATTTTTCGTTGATTTCAGTATTGTAAAGAGTACTTACGCCAAAGTGAAACCAAATACAAGTGGGGCTAGAAACCTAAAGAAAAGCCCATCCTAAGTTCACAGGGTGTCTCTGAGGACTGAAGGCAAGATGTGCCAAGGCTCTCTAGGTATTTTGTGCAGCTCCAGAGATCAAAACCAAATGGTTGGTTTGCTTTGGACTCTTCCAGGTCCCAAGCTGGCTGCTCAGGCTTTAGTAGTCCTTTGCCTGCTCCCACGCTGGAGTTAAATACCCACCTTTCAGCAGACACATGCAGTTTCAGTGTACTGAAGCACAGAAGTTTATCAGAATACTTTCCAAGGAGCTCAAGTGCTGCCTAGCGTTAAAGCCTGAAGTCCTGCATTTTTATGAAATGCCCTCTCCCCATCACATTCTCCATTGCCACTTGTCTGCAGTAACTTCCGGATCAAGAGGTAACAATCACCTACTAACCCATTGTCTAAGTTTAGCCCATATCCAGGGCTAAACTAGCAGTTGTTCTGTCACCTGATGGCCCCTCCCCAGTAGAGAAGGGGAATGGGGAAAAGAGAAGACCCATGGGTTGAAATGGGAACAGATTTAATGAAACAGTAGAACTAACATTAATGCTAATGCCAATATAAAGTATACAAAGTTCTACTCAGCCCAGTGAACACACAGCGGCCACAATAAACAGGAAAGCAGTCCTCAGGAAGAGAATGATAAGCCCCTCCAGGGATGGTGGCCCTTGAAAGGAGGAAGAGGAGAAGGAGGAGCCTACATCCTCCCCAAACTTTGCCGTTTATAAGGTGTGATGTTTCTGGTGTGAGGTACACCTGAGATCCAGCTCAGGTCAGCTGCCCTGGCTTTTGCCTCTCCCAGCTTAAGCTCCTGGCTGACTCTAAACCGCTGACAGCCTGCACACCGTGGCTGCCCTATGATTCTATCCCAGCGAAACCAGGACACCCATAAGCTTCACAGGTTACACAGACTGTTCTGCACAGATTTTTCTTGCTAGCCACATCAGGGAAGCCTCTCTGGAGAACAAGGCAGTGTAGTGCATGTGAGGGGAATCTTGGATTTAAAACTTCAAAAGAAAAAATCAACACATTTTTATAAGGTGCAAATTAATCCTTTTCTTTCCCTTCCTTTTCCCTTTCATTTTTCATTTCCCAGGAAGGATTGTGGAAGAATAATGGCTGCTTTGTGCTACTTTGCTTGCAATCACATTTTGCTAAGTGAATGCATTTTGGGGAATACAGGAATTACCATGCTGCCTCAGCACAGCGGAGCTCTGCTCCAGCATCCTGCTTGGCACTTGCTGCAGGGGAATGTGCAGAAAATCTCCTACTGGGCAATTATGGGAAAACCTGTTCAGATCCAAAATTTTCTCCCAGCCTCCCTATCAGTCAATAAAATTTGGCAAGTCTTGAAATATGGAGGTTTGTCCCTTCTCATATGCTTGTTTCAAGTCCTTTCCGATGTTTGTATTTTCCACATCAGAGAGTTTGCTAAAAGCCATATTTTCAAAAGTCCTCATCTTCCAGCTTGGTGCAAAACAAAGCTGGACAGATTTTGCAAAGGGCTCAGCTCCTCGGTGAAAGGGAACTGCTGAGTTCTTTTGCAAATCTGTCCTTAAAGGGTCACAACAGGAGCTGCTCTGTGCTGAGCGGTTTTGAAAATCTGTCCTACTGGGACGTGCTAAGCCTTTGGAAAGCTGGTGCTCAACGCTTTTGATAATCTGGCCCCAAGTTAAGTAACAGGGGCCAAATTATGTGATTTAGAGGCAGAAATTCCCTACTGATAGCACTGGAGATTTCCAATCACCAATGAATGGCTCAATAGGATTCTGGAATAATAGAGCCATGAAAAGTGGATAATGCAACAAATAAACATCAAAGGGTAAGACTTTCCTTTTCGATCATGTTGCCTTGCGCTCTACATAAAAGGACTGAAATATTCTGACATGAAAGAGGGAGAAAGAACAGTCAACTATGCAGTCCTGTATTTCCTTCTAAGATGAAAACAAAGAGCATTTTTTAAGAACAGTGTCTTCATATAGCATATAATTGGTTGTTGACACAATATATGAGACACTGGTGGTACTTGGACTAGCCTCCTCTTCACATGCACAGACACGCACCAACGAGAGAAGAGCCTTACGTTCCTCCAGTTCTTTTCCACATTGGGAGTGAAGTTTTCTCAGTTGAGCTCATCTCTCTTTTGCTTATGAACAAATGTCCTCCCTCTCTCTCTCTCAGATATTTTCAACATTCAGCTACTTCCATCCACAATTCTGACCAGAAGTGATGTTTGCACACAAGTATTTTATGATTTCTTGTGGCATTTTTGACCGAGAATTTCAGGGGAACTTACTGGTACTCAGATAAGCTTGGCCACCACAGCTGCTGGAATATCCAGTTAATGGGTTGCCTGTGCATTTGGAGGAGTAGGCTCGAGTGTGGAGCTAAGGAGGGTATGTGTGTTACGGGCTAGATGTGAGTACAACGTGTTTCCTTCATGGCTCCAAAGGTCTTGCAAACCCCTCGACAGAAGACTTATTCACAGGTCCCTGTAACACAGCCCGACACAGGGGCACACAGGTTTATCTGAGCCATAGGAACTGCCTGTTCGCGGAAGATGACACCGTATTAGGAGGACAGTGGCACACTGATATTGGGGTTGCATGCTGGGGAGAAAAGTTGGGCACTGGACTAGCTATCAGAACAAGGTTATTTAGCAAGTGTTAATGGCAGCTTTCTGTTGCAGAAGTTATTTTTCTCGGTGAAACCATAAGGTAAGGCAGAGGAGACTAAGACATGGAAGATACCGCACGCTCTTTCCCCCATAGGAAAGGGAGCAAGACAGAGGATGAAAATTTTCATTTCACCAGAGAAGCACTGGTTATCAAGATGTAATTTGCTAATAAATGCTGTTCCATGTAATTAGAAGAAATCAACAACCAATAAAAATGACTGTGGACCAGCAGGAAACAAGAAACTCTCCATGGAGAGCGGCAATTCAGAGAACACCCACCACACAGCCCACCTTCCCCATCCTCCCTCTAGAAATAGAGCCATTTTATACATGGTGATTACGACACTAAAGAAAAAGGTATTAACATGATTCACATGTAGGAAACAAGGTTATTAGGTGTAGGGATCATTTCAGCACATTGTTCTCCCTAATAAGCACAGCAACGAGTAATTGAGTTTCAGGCAATCTCCAAGGTGGCGCTTTGTAGAGAAAACGGAACTTGGCATGATGTCTACTTTTCCTTTAATTACATTGCCCTAATGAGCAACTTTCTTTACTCTCAGCAAATTTATTTATTGAGAAGAAGGAACAATAATAAATGCATAAAAAGGATCACCAGGTAGTACCAGAGAAGAAATATCAGCAGCTTAAAATGACAAGATGTTGCTAAACATTGTGGAAAAACACCAGATTGTTCTCAGCTTCATTATGTTTACCACACTTAAATGTGGAGTAAAGTATGTTAATCAATGGAGCACATTATCTAACCTGGGAATTGGCCTTGTTCTGCTGCTATTTTCCTTCTGCTCGTATTCATGAGAGCAACCCAGAAACAGAAAGTGCTGATACATCAATCCAAAGTTCTCTGCTCTCACACAGCAGAGGGCAATTGTGCCTCGTGCCCTTTTGCAAGATGGGAGGAGAAAATCACATGCCAATAACGTTCTACTGAGTGTCAATACCACTCACTGCAACCTAACACAGAAAGATAAAGGACTGTCTTTTCAAAAGTCTTTAAAACATCTAGACATCCTACTCATGTTGAAAGTCAATGGCAGGCACAGCCTCAGCTGTTTTGGTTATAATTCTTTTAGAAAACTTCCCTTGAGAATCCACTTATGGGCAAAGGACTCCCTAGATTTGCCTTTCTAGAGCAAAAGAGCTGGGACACTCCATATATGTGTTCGGTCCTATAATATTTTTTCCTTAAGCACTAGCTAGGAGACACCACACCAGTGAAGGTAGACCCCCAGCCCTAATAAAACTTCTCTTATCTGCAGGTGCTTGACACGTCACCTCTTGTTAAAATTATTTGACACGTCCACCTTCAGAGAATAGCAATTGCTTCAGCTCACATGCTTTAGTTGAATTAAGTCAGGGTACTGGGTGACAGTTTGACTATGTGAATCCCAGCAGCATTACTCTCCAGAAAAAAGCTGAAGCAAAATTCTTTATAGTCATCCAAGTTTTCAGTGATGCTCAAAGCTGGGAAGCACATGCCAGCATACCTATTGGGTGCCTTAGGGCCACAGTCTCCTACAAGCATGAACTTCACATGTTGGATTACTCCATGTAGTTGTAAATGGGTCATTACCACCCTCCTTTTGCTTGTTCAGAGATTCATGAATGTATCTGCACTCAGTAGCTTTACCCCGACTTCACCTTGGCCCTTCACCTCTCTGCTCTGCACCTGCAAGTACCATTACTTAATGCACTCACAGAGCTGGTAGAAAACTTAATTAACATCTGTAAAAAAAAAAAAATATATATATATACACTCTGAGGTTTCCAAAACAGGCACTTCAGATGTAAAAGTGTGAAATGAAATTACCTTCAAATAGCAAATGTGAAAGTGCCAGTGAAAGCAGACACCTAAGACCCTAAGTGTTTATGCAGCTTTATGTATTCTTATTTCTTCAGTAAGACTGCCACAGAAATAGCAGGGCTATGGGAAGAATGTGAGCACTTAGAGTCTACTCATAAATGCATTAAGTGCAACTATTTTACTGAGAAAAAAATCAGGAGGAGAGCAGAGTCCCTTCTCCTGGGGAGCTAATCTCAATTACTGCTCACAATCATGCTTCAGCTGGAGAAAACCCCGCATAACTCCCATGCTGTACGTGATCTGGCAGTTGTGTACATTAGCCACTTCAAAGAAACTAATGTAATGAATGAGAATAAACTTTTTCCTTACAAAAGGGAAAAAAGAAGCGATGGTTCCAGAAAAAAGAAATCTAAAAATAGACCTTCCATTAAAATCTCTATTTATTTCAATACCTTCCTACTTCCACGGAGATTACAATACCTACAAGGAAGCTGCCAATGCGCAGAACTAATTTACGTAGGCAAAAGGGAGATAAAATACTTCATCTTCCTTATATGTTTACCACAAACTCATGCTCAGTTCTTGCAGTTAAACACAGGAAGGGCTTCTTTGCCAGTTCCGAACACAACTCTGCAACTGTCCGGGCCATGTGAGACGAAGGCCACCTTACTCCCCTGCTTCCCCTGGTCACTGAAATACCTGCGCTTTGATAGCTATAACCAGGTTGCAACTCACTCAAGCAAGATCTTTAAATTTGCTTTTTCTCGAAGTAGTAAATGCCACTGCTCAATGCAGGCACCAATAAACACCTTCTCCATTTTGCAGAATGCAAACCCTGAAATTCCAGAGAAGTGCTGCACTGCGCTATTTGAAAACCTTTCAGGGGCTCCATGCAACATAGGGAGGCATTTTCCGCTGAAAGATGTTGTTAGCAACCAAGTTAGTCATCAGAAAGATAGATGTTTCCTATACATGGAAAATACCAACGGGGGATGTTCTTGAAAAGGGATCTTACATTTCCAGTAATTAATTATATTTTGGAAATGTTTGATTTCCCCCCCACCCCCGGAAACACCGCTAGCTCCTCTCCTGAGCATCCTGTGTGTTTTAAAACACGCAATTCCACAGAAAATTAACAGTTCTGAAGACTTTGCAGCGATACAGGCATTTTAACACTCCCTGCGATAAGACATGACCCAGCGTGGGAGACTAAAGCTCTTCACTCCCCCCACCCCGATGGGTACCTTGTGGTTTGAAGCTGGGAGGTGTGGTCACTGTGGTCTGCAGGTGGCAGAAAGTGACCAAATGGCTGAAGCCCACCTGCCCGTGCAGTACCATGCAAACCCTGTGCAGGGTTATAAACACTATCTAATAAATTTGAGAACAGTAGGAGAGAAGGGAGCAGATTCTCACATCATCAGGAGGGAAATAGACTTTTAAAAAGCCAGTTGTGTCTGTGCACAACAATGAAGCTTTATGTCTATATAAACTGACAAGTCAAATCGTACTCCTGGGCCCAATTCTCAACATCAGCACCATTTGACGGCGATATTTGCCTCCTGCCTCTGCAGCCTAATGGCTCTGTCTGCCAGGAAGGGCAGGCACCATGATTAAAATAAGCATTAACAGAATGGTTTGGTGATTAGCTTTTTTTTCTCTTTGCTTTCTCTTTTTTTACATATGGCTTTGGTCTGCCAAAGATTGCTAAAGCCTTTTCTTCATTAGCAGCGTACTTAACAAGTGTAAATTTAAAGTATTCATTTTCTTAAGGCCAAGGATTAAAGCAATTAAGGAAAACTGCTGCAACCTAGCACTCAAGTCAATCCTTTACATGGAAAAGGAACTACAGTGCTTAACGTATATAAACTAAACCAAATTGTGTATAATTATCCTGACACTGTCAAACTAAATTTTCACTCTGCTGCAATGATTTTTTAATATCTCCTTTCTGAAATGGAAATAAATATTTTCTTTCCCAATATGGGAATGGGTCTGTGGTCTCTTTGGACTACCTTCATGGCAGAAACCTTGCAACAAAAGCTAGCTCTCAGTCTGTACTCATTTTACCATCAGCCTTCTTCCTGATAGTGTGCGGGCTTAATCCCTCGCCAGGTCTGTCCGTGCACCCTCACCTGTGTACTTGCATCATCGGGGCCCAGGAGAGAAGAAAATAATTTTGAGCAAATACTTCTCGAAAGGGAAGCCATATTCCTGCAGTATTTAGCCTAAAATAATTTTGTACCTTCGCCTTTTATGCACATCAAGCCCTTCTCAACATGTAGCAATGATGGTATAGAATGGGGCCTGATCTACCTTCAGCGATCTACTTTAGCTACCGTTTAAACGCATGAGACTGAGACTTGCCTATGATAAACTCTGGAGCATTTTTGTCAGACCACAAGCTGTAAAGTGTTGTCTTCTACAGAAAGAGGTGAGATGTTAACTGTGAAACCACAGCTTGCTGGTAACAGAAAGGTGTTAACTCTGGAGTCCCAAGGAGGACAATTTATACTTATTTCAATGCTGTTAACTGTTTCATTGATGAAATACTGAGCGAAGGCATGGCATCAGATCTCGCTCAGATTCATTTCCATTCATTTCTATGTGAACGATCTACAAGCTCCCACAAACACTAAGTTTCCGAATAAAACCGAAACACACAGCGATAGCATTGTCCTGGGTTTGGCTGGGATAGAGTCAATTTTCTTCATAGTAGTTGCTACAGGGCTGTGCTTTGGATGGCTGCTGGAAATGGTGTTGATAACACAGGGATGTTTTTGGTGCATCTGAGCAGAGCTTACACAGGGTCAAGGCCTTTTCTGCTCCTCACCCCACCCCACCAGCAAGTAGGCTGGGGGTGCACAAGAAGCTGGGAAGGGACACAGGTGGGACAGCTGACCCCAACTGACCAAAGGGATATTGCAGACTATATGACATCACACTCAGCATATAAAGCTGGGGGGAAGAAGAAGAAGAAAAGGGGAATGTTCGGTGTGATGGTGTTTGTCTTCCCAAGTAATCATTACATGTGGTGGAGCCCTGCTATCATGGAGATCTCTCAACACCTTCCTGCAGATGGGAAGTGGTGAATGAAATCCTTGTTTTCCTTTATCTATTAAGCTGTCTTTATCTCAACCCATGAGTTTTCTCACTTTTACTCTTCCAATTCTCTAGCCCATCCCACTGTGGGGGAGTGAGCAAGTGGCTGTGCGAAGCATGCTGCAATAGAAAATGTAAAACTGCAGCATTCTTCCTTGTCTTACAGAGAGACAAAATAAACACTCCACTCTCTCCGTATATGAATGCCCATGAAGTTCATGTCCATAAATACGTATATGCAAATGTATAAATACCAGTTTATTAAAAATAAGTATTTTTCTTCAGACCTTATAATTTTCTCTTTTGTTTTAAGAAAAAATTTCATATTTGAAAGCACCTAAATAAGAGGATTGGCAATTTGTGTTTCAACTTACATTGTCAGCATGTCATTTTGGTTTCCAAAACCCACAAACGTTCAGTTATCTATTTTCTATTTTAGTATTATTGGCAGTTTTTTCTAACTCTCTTTCAGTCCAGCTTCCTTCTACACTTTTATTTCCCCAGAAAAAAAAAAAAAAAGAGAGAAGGAAAATACTGGGCAAATATATAAAGGAAGAAGAAAGCATACTTCTTTCTTTTTTTTCCACAAAATGAACAAAACCAATCCTACGGGCTGAGAAGAGCCTCTCCAAATTCCTGCTATTGGCAGAACAAATTGGTGAAGTTGTCTATTGTGCAGTGCACTGGATTTCCGTGTGATTTGATTTGCAGGTTACCAACTAGCTGTTCCCATATCCTGAACCTTAAACTGAATGCAAGCGAGCATTTAATTTTAAGTCAATGGCAACATTTCAGTTCAGAGGAGAAATATCTCTTTGGAAAACGCCAGCTGTCTGATAGGTTTGTTTACTTTCCATCCCATCAATTCTAAAAAGCCAGGTATCTAGGATACTGGTGGGGTATGTTCTCCCTATCAGCATGAATTCAGCTTAGACTGTGCATCAAAGGATAAGCAGAGGTCTGGAGATGGTTTTACTGTGGACTGGGAATACACAAGAAGCACCTGAGCAGCTAAGCAAGTCTAAGCACTGACAGAGTAAACGGACTTGAGAGACCATGTTCACTTTAATCCTCTTATCAGCAACTTGTCTTTGGTTGGAGGTTCTTTGTCACTAAGTTGCTTGCCAATTAACTACCATCAAGGACACAAAAGAGCAAATATTCCATGAGCCAAATACAGCAAATATCCTACAGAAGGGACCAAGAGATCTTTTGTAATGGTCACAATAATTTGTCTCCACTATACTATAGACTAAATGTAAGTGATTTCTGGAAGCTGAGATTTTTTTACCTATGATGAAAGTGATTGTAGAAACCTTGAGGCAGGAAAGGGTAAGAAGCAGCAACAGCAGTGATGGAATGCAGTGAGACAGCTGGGCTAGAGGGCAATGAGACTACACAATGATATGTAAAATGCCAACTATACGTTATGTTCAGGTGTAAAGGGCATGTGTGTGACCATGAGGGATGGCTGCCTTAATGGGAACCCTTCTAACCACCTCTAATTCCTTCCTATAGTTGAGCTGATTCCACTTCTCTAGATCGGATGGAAGTTATCAGTGAATGAAATGGCTCTTAATCAGATCTGATTATGATATCCTACTATCTTAAAGCACAGCAATGTATGTAGCATACAGGAAGGTCTCAGAGATTTCAGGTATCAAATCCAGAAATGTCTTGCAGGGTTGGAAAGGGCAGAAAACACCACAAACCGTGGGGTTTCCATCTAGGAGATATACGTGATGATAGGATGTCTCCCAGTGTTCCTGCTGGGTCTTACTGACAAATATGTTGGTTTGCCTTATGTGGGTTGAGCACGGGCAAGAAGCTTGCTGGGTGTGTCAGCAGTCTCGGGGGGGTAGGGGGTGAGGGGGGAGTG
>NW_010433524.1:43027-43244 GCF_000710305.1 Buceros rhinoceros silvestris | reverse complement strand
GCCTCCAAACGGCCCCGTGCTCCTACCCCTGCCCCGCTGCCTCCTTTCCCATCTGGTCAAGGGCAGCGTTCAGGGCAGGACCTGTTGTCTGCACGTGGGACCTGCTCCTCACACCTACCCGCGGTCCCCTCCCAAGTGCCACACTGACAACAGCAGCAGCAGTATTTCATCCTTGTGACCCACCGGGTGGAATCATGGCTGGTTGGAGCCACGGAGG
>NW_010433524.1:42399-42669 GCF_000710305.1 Buceros rhinoceros silvestris | reverse complement strand
GGAGGGATGGGACTGGGGAAAATGAAATTGAGAGGTGTGTGTGGAGGGGTGGAAGTGGGAGGAATGGAACTGGGCAAGGGGTGGAGTGGGAGAAATGTCCCCTCTGGGAGGGGACAACTAGCCCAGGCAGAGCCAGAGCCCCTCAGTGCTCCTGCCCAGCCCCCCAGCGGGCTTTGAAGTGGGGATACCCCATGGCTCTGCCCTGGGCTGGAGGCCCTGATGGCTCCAGTCCCCGCAGCGGGGCTGGCCGAGACCCCGGGCACATGCCAC
>NW_010433524.1:41230-42154 GCF_000710305.1 Buceros rhinoceros silvestris | reverse complement strand
TGGGTGCGGTATACGGCCACGGCTCCTGCCCTTGGAACCCCTGCAGCAGCCTGTGGCTGATTTTTGGAGGGAGGAGGTTGGGGATTGACTGCTTGACCTACAATCATGTGTCACCCATCCCCAGTGCTCTCCGGGGGTGTATCCAGATGGCCCACTGGGATTGCTGCCCAGCCAGCCAGCAAAGGCAGGGCGGGGGAAAGCTTCATTAGGAGCTTCATTAGGGCAGCAGCTGGCAGCTACATCCCACCACTGCAACCCACCACCGCATCCTACCACCGCATCCCAGCACCACATCCCAGCACTGCATCCCACCACCACATCCCACCACATCCCACCATATTCCACTACATCCCACCACCATATCCCATCACTGCATCCCACCATATCCCACTACATCCCATCACCACACCCAACCACCCACCAAGAGATGAGGGACTTCTGTCCTCCCTGGATCTGCCCAGGGTGAGACCTTCATGTGGGGACCACGCAGCCTGGCCAGAGGGACTAAAGGAAGGGCTGATCCTGAACAGGGCATTTTTTCAAGCATAAAGGCAGAAAACCTCTATTGTACTCAACAACGGGGTCACTTCATTTCTCCTCCCTTTATCCTGTACCCAGAGTCCCCTGCTGAGCCGGCTGTCTCCATCCATATAGAATTTTTCTGAGAAATGTTACTATTTTTATGGACTAATCTGAGTGCTGCCTTCAGTGCCTGGGCAGTATTTGCCGAATTACTTCCTTCAACAGACTTTGATGGCGATTCCTAAAAATACTCCTCTGCAGCTCAGCTCGCTTGTCAAAGGCAGAGTCGCCCTGTCGTGCTGATTCTCTTCTTTAGTGCCTGGCTGCTCACGGGGCACAGGGGTGACCCCTTCGGCACCCCAGATCTGCTTGTGCCCTGTTTTCAGGGGTCCCTAATGATGG
>NW_010433524.1:35555-41059 GCF_000710305.1 Buceros rhinoceros silvestris | reverse complement strand
TGCGAGTACTACGACCCCGATGTTGGCTCGGGAGTGTGTCTCTGTGTTGGACCCATCATCCCCCCAGGATGCAGAAGGGGTAAAAGGCCCCAAATCCCCAACCCCAGTGACCTTTTCTCCGGACATTGCCGCGTTTCTGTGCTGTGTGCCCCAGAATAAGGCTGGAGGGAGCTGCCTGGTAAAAGACTGTGGTAACACCCTTTGCTGCAGGGGACGCTGGTGACAAAACCCACCCTAGGGTGGCATTGCTCATGGCGCGGCAGAGATGGGTCGCAGCGCCTGTGGCAGGTCTACGTCTGTTTGTGTACTTCCCCAAAGGCGCTGGGGTGGGCACTGGGGTGGGGAGACAAGCAAGGGGACAATCTGCCATTGTTGAGCCACGTTTGATGGCAGGTTTAATCGCGGGGTTTGATATGCTGCTCCCTGTCCTGGCTCTGGCCCCAGGAGGGGTCTGCTGAGCAGCTGGGCTGGCAGGACCCCCAGAGTGATCCCCGGGTGAGCTCATCCCCGGCAGCGCGGGGCTCTGAGTGGGCAGGCGGGCAGCTGCTCACCCCGGCTGCCACCGCTGAATAGACGCCTTCTTCTCCTCGAGCATCTGCCCACTCGTTTCAAAGCTGTTTTGTTTCCTTGTTACGCACATGATGTTGCGGATTACCACCGCTGCAGCTCCCCGCCGCCATCAGCCAGCATCCCAGAGGGACCGGGGTGGGATGTGAGGTGGGACCAGAGCAGGGGAGATGTGGGGACGCAGCCCTGAGCCAGGGGAGGGGGATTGGGCAGGATCTTGACACCACATCCAGGGGGGCTGTGCAGCCCTGGTTTTGCTCATCGTCTCAGATGATTGTACCTGGACTGCCCCCAGACTCACTTGAGGCAGCTCCTGTGGTGAGCTGACACCCTGCTTGGTGGAAGATTTCTTTGGGGGGGTGAGGGTGGAAATAAGTGTTGAAGGAGCCCCCAGAGTCCAGTTGCCCTCCCAGGCATGGGAAGACCCCATGCACCATGGAGCAACGTGGCTCTGCACGGGCTGGATGGGACAAATCCCCAATATCTGGTGTCAGAAGAAGCCTCCAAGGGCTCAGGGTCGTTCCAGAGGCATTTGTTGCCAGCAGCAGGGGGGCAGGGGCAGTTGGAGCTGTGGTGCCACGCAGGTCCCTTCTCAAAGCTCACAGCATCTGGCAGGAAAACAGAGATTGGAGAAGGACGTGGTGTTCCATGGTGTTTGATGAGCATTCAGCTGGCTGCACCTACCTTTCTGATCGGTGGAAGGATGAGCAGATCCCATCCATCCCGGTGGGGAAGAGGCAGCATCCCAGCTGGTGAGGACCACCAGCTCCAGACCTTCTCACCCCTGGACCAGAAGGGACGGGGCTTTTTTTCCCATTTTTTTTAGAGTGGCCAAAGCGCATCCTAGAGCTCCACCTCCTGGGCACGGCAAAAAGCGCCCCGGAGAAAGCTGAAGGAAGAGCTGCTGTTACGTGTTCTGGGCCATCTTGGCTAAATTTGCACCCTGATGGTGGGTCTCCATCCTGCCAGGTGCTCTGTGGGCAGGATGGAGACACCCAGCAGGAAAAGACACTGATTTTCCCACTCTTTATTCAAGTATATAAAATGTGAGGAAAGATGGATGAGCTTGAGGACACTCAAGACCCTAGAAGGGGTTTGGGTAACCCCAAGCTTGTCCATTTTTTCCAGCTATGTGAATTTATTTTGACAGCATGGGACTGGATATAATTCAGACAGGGGCCAGGACCCTTGGACCCTCCACCAACATGGTGCAGCCCTGGGAAATTTCTTCCCCAGCCAGGAATATCTCCCCGGGCTGGAATCGAACACGGATTTACTTGTTCCTCCCTTTCCCTTCACCTCATTCCCACCAATGCCAACACTTCATGTGTTTGAGCTGGGGCTGGGAAGAGGAGGGAGGTGACTGGGTCACGCAGAAACTCCTCTACAGCCTCAGATTGGCAGGTTGAGCGTTGTCAAGAGAAAACCTGGGGAAGTTTGGGAGGACTGGCTGTGACCAAGGAGGGACAGGGCAGACACGCTGGCCCTGGATGATGAGGAAAAAATGCAAATGGTGTAATGAGCCCGACATGGAAAGGAGCTGGAGGAGAGGCAGAAGGCATCCCCACCACACTGCAACCGGACCTGCCCTTCAGCTTCACTGGAGACATGCCAAGATCACAGCCACTATGTTGTGTCCTCCTCTGGGTCATAAATGTCCCTTGTTCACTGGAAACCACTGACCCCAGAGCACAGAAGGTCTCAGCTGTGGTCCCCAGCGAGGAGCTGGGCCTGGTGCCACCTTCTTGCTTGGATAAAAGGGTCCTGGAACCCTTGGCCCTGCCTTTGAGGGGTCTGAAACACTGGCCATGAGCTGCACTTCTTAAAGCCTGAGAAAAAAGTACAGGCAATGTTTAGGGACTCGCTTTGCCCCTAGACCTGTTTTCTTGTCCTTCGGGCATGAGCAGACTCAATCCTGTCACTCAGGGAAGTGGGGCAAAGGCACGGAGAAAAGGCATGCCTGGGAAAGAACAAAACTGCTGACAGAGCTGGGGCCATGATATGCCCAAATCCCTTTGATTTTGGCATGGTCAAAGCAGCAAAGGGAGGCAGACTCGTTTTTCCAGTGCCTATGTAGAGAGCCGTGAGCTCATACTTTCTGACTGCAGAGAGCGTTCAAAGCATGGGCAACAGGAATTTCCACCCCGCCTCGGTGCCAGCCGGGAGTAGACCGAAGCTGGGGACATCCTTGGCTGCCCCAAAACTGCTCTCGCTGCCCCAGATCACTTCTTCATCACTGGAGATCTTGGTGGGTACAAGCAGCCCTGGCACCTCCAGCAGCTTCAAGGAAGAGCCAAGGGATGGGGACACCTACCCCGGGGGTCACTGTGCAACCTCAGCTCTGGCACAATCTGCCTGGAGAGGTTTCAGCCTCAAGTTCTGACCATCCCAAGCAAACTGGGTTAACAAGTGGCATGGCTTGGTCCCAGATCCTAAGCAGAGGTGTGGAAGGTGTTGACATGCTCCAGGTCTCTTCCAGCGAAGGACAGGACTTTATGGCTTGAGAGGTCCTCCCTGGGGCACAGGCGTCCCACCGTGGGTGCTGTCTGCAAAGGAAAGATGCATTTTGGGTGACCTGATGGGGCTGATGCCCATCCCTTTCCTTCCAGAAACCAGACACGTGTTGTAACCACTGCAACTGCTGCGCCCAGGAGCGACTGATACTGCAGCCCACGCCTGCAGCCCTGTGCCCTGCCATGGCACCCAGCCACGTGAAACCACCTCTCCTGCCCACAGAGGGACTCCAGGACCCAGCTCATTGGGTTTTGGGTGACAGGGGTGTGTCTCCTCTTCTGCCTGCCCCATAGAACCTGCAGAGCCCTGGACACCTTCTTGAAGCTGGAGAAGCACAGGGCTGGGATTGCTTCTGCAGATCATGTCTCTGCCTCAAGGCAAGACCTCCTCATATGTCCAAGTTTGTCCCAAAGGCTTTCCATGATGGAGACCCCAGGCTCTCCGGAGTGTTCAGGCCCCTTGATGGGTCAAGTCCATGTCCTGTGGGTGCACCTCCGCAGCCAGAGCCGGGGAAGACATGCAGGCAGGTGCCTTGGCGTCAGCACACCTGCTCTGGGGACCTCCTCTGGATGTGGCAGGCAGCACCCAGATCCCCGTGGAGCCTGTCGACAAGATCAGGTGTGGGCTGGCAGCCCTGTGACCACTGTTTGGGCTGAGGGGTGACAGGGCTGGCTGGCAAGAGCCAAGATTGAGGTAGGGTGATCCACACTGCTGGTAGTTTTTGCAAGGCTTTACACAGAAGATCCTCTTGGTTTCTCGCCTAGGGGTCCGGTGAAGAACGGGTAGCACCCTGGGATACAGGTAAGGCCACAGGGAACCTTCTCTGTGTGGGTTTCAAGTCCACATGTGACCAAACAATGACTCACAAGCCACCTGCAGCGGCTGAGATGGCCAAGCATGGGGCTCCTGCCTGCCCTGAGCCCGCAGGGCTTCTGGACCACCATTCCCAGAGATGCTGGAAGCCCCCCAGGGCAGGTGGGAGGTGGCAGTGACCTGCATGCCTGCTCTAATGTATTTGTTGGGCCATGCGCTGCCATACCAGGGCTCCAGTGAATGTCCAACCGTGTAGGACAAAGGTGCAAGATGAGCCTTTGCGGAATGAGGAGGGGAGGGGACGTGGGGACAAAGACAGGGAGAGGGATGGGACATGGTTTTGGGTGGAGGCACAAGCCCAGCCCTGTTGCAGGATGCTGCATCTCACCCTGCTTTGCAGCAGCAGGGGGGTTTGGGGTCCTGGCATCCCCTTTAGGAACCATTTCATTGGGGTTTGGCCCTAGGGATGAGCACAGCTACAGCTTCCCATTGCATGAGGGAAAGCAGGCAGGACCGTGCCTCCTGTCCCTGCCCTCCAATGCCTGACGCTGGCTTCTTGCCCACTCGCTGGCCAACCAGGTGAATATCAGCCCTTTAAAACCCGAACGGGTTCCTCTGCATTCACTCCCCGGGAGCTGTCCCTGTCTCTGCTCCAGCTTTTGCGCAACGCGCCCGCATGAAACGTGCAGCCAACGTCTCTGTGTTATATAGGCGTCCTGGTTCTCTCCTTGGCTGGTGCTCAGTGCTGGGGCTGGGGCACAGTCAGCCCTGCTTCTGGGGACAGCGGTGGAGTGCATGGAGGGGGCCCTGCCCAGGGGTTCTACAGGTAAGGGAACTTTGGGGTATGGAGGAGCAGGTTCACAGGGTTGGAGTCTCCTGCAGTGCTTTGGGGGAGCATCAAGTCCCTAATCCCCCCTAAACCAGAGCAGGAGCCTGGATCATTCTTCTCTTGCATGGGAGGGAATGGCTTCTTGTGTTCTTGTATCCGTCCTGGTGCAGGGGGTGGCTCCCATGCAGGAAGAGGGTAGCCAAGGAGGGAATGGCAGAACCTCCAGAATTGGCTCTGAGGATGTCCATGGGCACATTCATGTGGGAGAAAAGGGGTCCAGGCTGAGTTGGGTCTGAAAAATGCTACAACATCTGGAAAAACCTGCAAGTTTTATGAAGCTCCAACTCCTGAACTAGTCTAAATGAGGGGAGCTAAGCTGAGCATCCCTCCTCTCCCTTTCCCTTCTCCCTTCTCCCTTCTCCCTTCTCCCTTCTCCCTTCTCCCTTCTCCCTTCTCCCTTCTCCCTTCTCCCTTCTCCCTTCTCCCTTCTCCCTTCTCCCTTCTCCCTTCTCCCTTCTCCCTTCTCCCTTCTCCCTTCTCCCTTCTCCCTTCTCCCTTCTCCCTTCTCCCTTCTCCCTTCTCCCCTCTTCTTGCTTCCCAATCCCTGAAGCTGCCACGTGAATGCTCCCTGCCCTGGCAAGTGCATGGGAGAGCTTCAGACGCAGCCCAGACCCAAGTCTGGCGATGGCAGTGGCCCCGAGCTCCCCCTCGCATCCCAGGGCAGGGCGGGGGCCGGCTGAGCTGGCTGGGCTCTGCCCTACTCGCTCTGACTAACAGCAGA
>NW_010433524.1:30664-35393 GCF_000710305.1 Buceros rhinoceros silvestris | reverse complement strand
TGCCCCCACTGGGCTCCAGTGTGAGTGAGGAGCATGGCCTGGAGGTGGCAGTGGCCTGGCCACCAGCCTGGGACATCCTCCAGCAGCCTGGAAGGAGCCTGGCAGGGGTGCTTGTTGCCTGCCCTGGGTATGTCCTGTGCTTCACCTGCCCCACTGACTGGAGCTGGCAGCAGAGCACAGAGGTGCTTGTGACACAAGCTGAACCTGCTCTATCTGCACCAGGCTCTGTGCAGGTGGACATGGTTCCGTCCAGCGGCTCCTGCCTTTTCCATGTGATTTTGCAGCTGGGGGTTATTGACCGTGGTGGCTCTGGAGCTCAGGTCCTCCCGTCATCTCTCTCTTGCCCCAGTGGCCGCACAGGAGCTTAAAGCTCCTGAAAATGCCCTGCCTTGTCCAGACCATGCCTAGCAGCTGCGGCATCTGTTAGGGGCAAGAAGGCAAAAGCAAAAGAACAGGGAGGAGGAGGAGATGCTAATCGCTGCTAACCTCATTAACCCTTCGCGCCTCCTCCTTGCAGCTGGGGAGCGCCTGTGGCCCACAGAGCAGGGATGTCTGAGACCTCATCCAGCAAGGAGGGTCTCCCGGCCGAGTGCCCTGTGTGCTACGAGAAGTTTCACCCGCTGGAGGCCACACACCGCAAGCTGAGCTGTGGGCACACCTTCTGCCACGACTGCCTGGTGAAGTGCCTGCTCGCCACCAAGCTCGACGGCCAGGTCCAGAGCAGCATCATCTGCCCCGTCTGCCGCTATGTGACTTTCCTCAGCAAGAAGAAGGCTCTATGGCCACCCAAGGCAGGCACCAACCCCTGGACACTGGAGTTGACTCTGACACCTTCCTCGTTGTCCCACCTGACCAAAACGGAGGCCAGCAACACCTTGGTGGTGCCCAGCCATTTTGTGATGCCGGTGCAGAGCTTTGACCGGTGCTGCAGCATGGGGAACAACCTCGTGGGCTCACAGGGGGTCCCAGGAGAGCTGGCACGGGAAGTCCACATCTTCGTCATCAGTGACCATGGGATGCCACTGGTGGATGTGGACTGCAGCTCCCTGGGGAGGAGAAGCAGAGCGGAAACGCAGAGCTCGGTGTCATCCAGCTCAGCCCTGGGGGTGAAATGCTGCCAGTCACCCATCGCCCTTGCAGTTCTCCTCATCCTGACCGTGGCCATGCTGGCGGCTGTGCTCCCGTGGCTGCTGCTGGTCAAGAGGGACTCATAGCAGAGATGGGATCTGCTCAGATACTAGAGGGGTGTTGCTGGTGCTGGGACAGAGCTAGGGCTGAAACCTCTCTTGAAAGACCCCTGGAGAAAGCCCAGAAGCAGCTTCAGGTGAAGCTCTCTCTCATCTGGCCAAGGACTGAATGGACTCAGACCTTTCTGCAGATCTCCGGGTGCTCACAGTGTCACTGCTGGCATTTTCTGCCCCTTTTGTTTAAAATACGGCAGGTGAGACCCTGTTAGTGTGTTCCTCCAGTATCTTAGCGGAGAGGGTGGTCACTCCTCCCACACCCTGTGACAGCATGTGCAGGGGATGAGGGGGCTGTGCTGGCCCCTCCTCTCTATCCCAGCTCCTGGGGGCCACCCAAGTACCCAGAGCCCAGGGTCAGCCAAGGGCTCTGTGCATTGGAGGAGCAGGTCTGCAAGGTTGTGGGGCTTCTGGAGGTCCTTAGGCTCCCTGGGCTGTCGGGGTCATCAGTGTACATGATGCGGCCACCCTGGAGCAGAAACTCACGGCTTTCCATCCCACAGATGTGAAGATAAATCAGAGCCTCTTGCTATTGGGCAACAACGACAGTGACACCGGAGGATGGAGAGAGCGATCGTGGGCCCTGTGACCTCAGCTTTCCCTCTGCTTGCTGAGGAGCAATGAGGGGGGAAGGGATGCCAGCTCACCCCCAGGCAGTCCCAGCCTTGCCCTCTCTCTGAGCTCCCCAAGATCGTGGCCATCCTCCTGGTGTCACAGGGATCGCTCCTGCCCTGGAGATCCGGGGACAGGCAGCAGGGTGTGGGGCAGGGAGCTAAACCAAAGGTCCGGACTGTGTAAGGGGGCAGTTGTGGGATCCCACCCTGCTCTCCTCGCTAGAGCCCTGTCTTGTTTCCTCATCCCTGTATCCGGCTCCCGAGGGTTAAGACCCGGTGGCTCGTTTTCACCCCAAACAGGTTAGTCACCACTGACCCCCACTTGCCTCCCGGCTTTGCCTTCTTTGGGACTTGTCCCACCCATGGCAGTCTCGGTCCCTCATCCCAGGGGCACTGGATTGGGATAGGAGTAGATATCTGAGATGCACAGTTGGGATTTGGGACCCTCTATACCTGCTCTCAGGGGAGGGGGATGTGGGGGCTGCTGGTCACCCCCATGCCAGAGCTGCTCGCTGGTGCCGGAGCCCCTCGTGTTTTTCCCCAGCTGTGCACGCCAGCACAGTCTGCACCCTCATCACCACCTTTGTCCTCCTGACCCAGTCCTTGGCCCTGTGGGTGCTGCTCCTGGCCCTATCGTTCAGGAATGTGCCCTGAGGGCTGTGGTGATGTCACCGGTGCCCCAATCCACCCAGGAGCAGAAGCAGGACATCCCTCACCATGTAAACGGATGGTTACAGTGGGTGGAGGGCCGGCACATGGTTCCCACACTCCCAAAGAGAGGTTCCCACTGCATGGCTGAGCATCAGGTAGGACAGACACAGCCAGCAGGGCCAGCGAGGCAGCTCTGGGGTCAGCCAGAACATTTCAGGGAACAGGTAAGAACCACCTGGGGCTGGAAAAGGGTGAGCAGTCTGGGTAAAGGAGCTGATGGCATCCTACCCCTTTCTCTGAGGATGCAACCAGGGCACGGTGTCCTGGCTGGGCTGCCAACTACCCGGCTTCTCCCCATGCTGTTGTTACTGTACTCCTCCATGCTGTGCCTCAGTTTCCCCACCCACACCCACGGTGCAATGACGCTGACCCCTGCATGAAGCACTGGAAGAATTACCCGGGGAAAAGTGTTGAGACACATCACTGGAATGGAAACCATGTTTCATAAGGCGTGATCACCTGATAATGACGTGTCCACGCCTCATTATTTAGTAATAACCCTCATTATTAGTCTGTCTGGGGAATTAATGCCGGGTGCCAGCGAACAGCCCCTTGGCAGAGGGCTGCTGGGAGGGGGAGCGGGACCCATCTTCATCTGCACCCTGAGGGGTCACCCTGGGGGTCTGGCTGGAGGAACCCACTTTCAACTGCTGTTGCTGGAGATATTTGGGCAGGGTGATGGGGACAGGGCAGAGTGGCAGCACTGGCATGAGATGGGATGGCTTGTGCTGTGTCGGGGTCATGCGCAGGGCCAGGGCAGAGGGGACCAAGGCTGGGGGTGTTATCAGCAGGGGTAGCCAATGCCATGGACCCAGAGGCCTGGGGTGGGGGCCCAGGGGTGTCACCTGCTTTGGAGGTGACGAGCATGTTTGCCACGGGGTGGCACTGCTTGGCCAGGGATGATAGAATAGACTCGGAGTCCTTTGGGTTGGAAAAGACCTTTCAGCTACTCGAGTCCCCCCGGTCCCCAGCACTGCCAGGTCCCCACTGCCCCCTGTCCCTCAGCAGCACCTCCACACGGCTGGGAAACCCCTCCAGGGATGGGGACTCCACCACTGCCCTGGGCAGCCTGCGCCAGGCCGGGACAACCTCAATGGGGCAGAAATTGCTCCTCAGGAACTACCTCAACCTACCCTGGAACAACCGGAGGACGGTTCCTCTCATCCTGTTGCTTGATCCTGGGGAGAAGAGAGAGACCACTCCTCTCTCTCCGTTCTCCTGTCAGGGAGTTGTCAGAGCCAGAAGGTCTCCCTGGAGCCTCCTTTGCTCCAGGCTCAACCTCCCCAGGTCCCTCAGCTGCTCCTCAGCACACTTGTGTTCCAGACCCTTCTCCAGCTTCGTTGCCCTTCTCTGGACACTCAGTGGCTTTGGGAGGGCGTCAGGGCTGGCACAGGCAGGCTTGCTGAGCTCCCAGCCCTGCCTTTGGGGGGTGAGTTCTGGGCAGAAAGAGGTTGGAAACACCGTGGGAAATCCTATGCTGTGCCTCCAGTAGCTCTTCTGATTCACCTCCTCTCCAAGCAGCGGGGCTCGTGTTCGGTGCTCCCAAAAGTGTGGCTGTCTGGTTTTTAGCTCAGAGTCTGCCTGTGTCTGGGAAAGACACTCCCAGCCCCTTCCTGTGCAGATGGAAAAGCTGCCATCATCCACTTTTCTTGTTATTAAAGCTGATGGCCAGAGCCAGAACTTCCTGAGCCCTGATGATGGTCCCTGGGGGAGATGTTTGGATCTCCAGCAAACCAGAGCCCCCAGATATTGTGCATCTTGTCCTCCAACCAGACATGTGTCCGTTAGAGGATACTGGGGCCATTTCCAGCTCAATCCTGAGTAATTCAGTGCTTGGGTTTATCCTGGTGACCTAATGTCCCACAGATAACTCATTCTGCAGCTCCAAGACACGTGTTGGATGTTAGTGTTCTTCTCAAACATCCACCCTGCGCATCACCCATGGCAGGGACACTCAGCCCTGCTTTGGGCCTGGCACATCCATCAGAGGGGCATCCCAAATGCCCCCCTGACACACAGCCCCATCAAGGTCCCTCCACTCTGACCTGCCTGGCCCAGCCCTGCTCCCCCTCTTCCCTTTCCATCACTGGAGAGGGCTGGGGTGTCCCATCTCCTACCCGTGAGAAGCTCCAGTGATGCTGGAGCCATGTCCCTCTGCCCACG
>NW_010433524.1:26132-30579 GCF_000710305.1 Buceros rhinoceros silvestris | reverse complement strand
CCCCAGGGATGCGGGAGCCATGCCCCTCTGCCCCCGGGTAGAAGCCCGTGGCCAGGCTCTGGTTCACCAGCAGCCACAGGCCACCCAAGGCAGTAACCTGCAGAGCGCATGGACTGGGCAACCAGTTGAGCCCATTAGGGCAGTTATTTCCTAATGTGTGTGTGCGGTGGAAGATAACGGCTCTCTCCTGTAGATGAGGAAGGCTGGTGTGCATGCACACCAAATTAAGGGTCAGCTAAGGGTATTGGCATAGCTGAAGAGCTGGGGACACACCAGCCGGGGACTCCTCCCAGGAGCCCTGAAGTGTGGCCATGGACTAGATGATCACACACCTGTTGACCGGCAGCACAGGCAGGTCACTGCTCATGGAGCAAGTGCCTGTCTCCTCCAGCACCAATTGCATTACTGACTCCAGCCCTCAGCCCACTTGCAGTAGGCTCCATCTCATGCCATGGGCGCATGGCCCTCTCCACGCTGGGGACATCATGGGGTGTCCCCAAAAGCAGCTTTTCCCACTGTCGCTCTGGCATTCCCAGGGCTGCTGGGCAATGTGATCCACCAGACTACATGATCCCAAACCAGTGCCCAGCCTTCCTGATTCTGGGTACCGCATGCTGCAGGCAGGGGTCTTTGCTGGTATTGCTGGGTGGTGCCACCACTCAGCCAGGCAGCCTGGCTTGGGGACCTTCCCCAGGTGTCAGTTGGCTGGAAAAGGGGTCAGGATGTCTCTGCCTGCACTATGATTTTATAACCATGGCTGTCGGGAGCAAGCTCGTATCACCTGCTACAGGTTTTGGGAGCCTGGTGAGGGGGGACTCAGGGAGGGCAGCAATCTGCCCATGCAGAACCTTCTGAGGATGCTGCTTCTCTCATGAGAAGGAGGGGGTACAGGTCTTTCCCATCAACATGTCCTCTGCCCTTCTGAAAAAGGCCTTCTGCACTCCACAGGAACACCAGTCCACACCATGGTCTCCTTTAGAAGGCGGCACCAAGACTGCCCCAAATGTGAGCTGTTTCTCCCAAGTGCTCAGAGATGAGTATTCTTGGGTGGAGCACTGGTCTGAGCTAGAAGAATAGTTGGGTGATGAGTGCATGGGGTTGAACAGATGGATGGGTGGAGCGTCAGGTCAGTGTGAGAATGGGTGTCAGATGGAGGATAAAAGCTCTGGGGGTGAATGGATAAATGAGTGGACCTCCACAGCTCTCTGTGTGGGATGGGCGGTAGATAAAGTGGACACGGGGGTGTTACACAATGTGCCCTAAGCCTTGCCGTGATACTGTGGCCCTCACGAACTCCCTCTTTGGTTATGTGGCACCATGAGATGTGCATACACCAGGGTCATGTTTCCAGTTCCACCCAGCTGATGTGCGATGTCCACATGGACAGGAGAGGGTTCCAGGAGAACTTGGCCGGTGTCACAGAGGGACAGAATCAGAGCGGCCGAGAGGTTGTCAGCCATTCCTGATGCACCATTTAACGTGTTCTCCTGCACGATGCCCAAACATTAACTTTGCCATTCCTGAGTCGTCTTCTACCACTCATCATCCATGGCACTGGTTGACTCTGCAGGTGGTGGTGTCCTCCAGACAATCAGCACGTCAGGCTAACTGGTCTGCAGCATTCAGGGTACCAGCTGATGCAGCCCCAAGGGTCCTCTGTCATGTCCTTCCCTTCCTCTGCTTGAAAGACCTGGGGTGGGATGATTGCAGGCCACGCTATGCTCCAGCTATGCCTGTTGGTACCTTTTCTCCTCCCTGTGCAAGCTGATCTCCCATGGCCTGTCATCCCTCCATCAGCCTCCAGCATGGGCAGGACTCCCGGCAGACCCCAGCGTGGATGTTTTCCCTTCCCACACTAACAGCTCGAGATGGCAGTGGGGCTGTGAGCCCTGAGTAATGGCTGCATAATGTATCGTTAGCAGGAGAAGGTGGCATTTTTATGGCACAGAGATGGGAGAAGTGGGAATTGTGCAGGGCCCAGAAGTGCTTACTGTCCAGACACGTCAGCAGGCTCCATTAGGAACCAGCCTCTGAAAGCCCCAGCTCCATCAGCTAAGATGTCAGCATGAATAATTGAGACGGAGGCTCCTCCGAGCTCCCTCCCCTGCACCCAGCCAGGGCTCCCGGGAAGCCACGCTCAGCTGGAGGCTGGAGTGGGGCTGGTCCGGTTAGTCCAGTGTCACCAGTGTGGGACATGGACAAGAGGTGACACTGATCTCTACGCCTGGGTCTCTCCAGCCTCCATCTCCAGCACATGGCAGACACCTTTTTACACTGTCCACCTGCCAGCATATGGGGCATGGTCCCGGGCTGGACTCTTCTCCCTGGGCTTTGCAGAAGAGCGGAGTTTTCCCAGCCTACAATGGGACTAGAGATTTGGCAGTGCATGAGGGGCTTAGCCAGTGTCCTCGCCATGAGATACATCCCCAGGGCAGGAGGAGCTCACCCAGACGAGATCCCCAAGCCCTCAGCTGAGGGACCGTGGGAGCAGGAGCCAGGCTGGAGCCAGCCCCTTGGAGAGGGTCTGATTTATCCTCCCGTGAGGATAAATTCGCAGCACGGCACAGCAGAGCTGTGGTGTAGAGGAGCGTGTGACTGGCCCTGCGCTCCTCTGCGTTGCCTGGCAGCGGCACTCCTGAAGCACAGGAGCATCGGGAATGGCAGTCACCAATTAGCTTGGTGGTCGCTCAGCGAAAGCACTAGCCAAGAGGCCCAGCTGAGTGGTAGAGCCACCCAGCCCTTGCTGGTGCTTTGGCGGTTGGTTTCCTCCCAGCCAGGCTCTGGAGCAGCAGCCAGCCCTGGGGAGGCACAGGGATGCTGGTGGCGGTGCAAGTCCTGTATGTCACCATGAGCTGCTCTCCAGCCATGCATCCAGCAGCTGCAGCGATGCCCCTGGGCCAGAGCCTTTGGCTGCTGGTGACACCAGCCCTTCCTCTCACCCCTCTCGCTAATGACTGCAGGTACCTTTCAGAGGAGCAGCAATTAGCTTCTGGCTGCCACTCTGGGCTGATCAATTTGGAGCCTCTCCAGGGCTACACAGGCATTAATGGAGCCGGTTCGTTAATGGAAGCTGGGCAAAACAGCGGGGCTGGGTGCAGCAAAGGGCCAGGCTGGAGGATGGACCCCAGGGGACTCCCAGCAGCTTGCTCAGGCCCAGCAATGGCTCTGAGTTTCAGCTCAGCCGAAATACTGGGAGCTCCATGGCCAAGCTCCCCGGCCAAGCTCCCCAGCAAAGCCAGGCCTTGCTTTGTCTCAACACTGGTCAAAGATGTATCAGGAGCATCCTCCCACCGCTGGGGCTGCTGCTTCTGCCTGCAGCAGGCAGGGTGCACGCTCCCGGGTGCCTACAAAAACATTCCTGACATTACAAAGCAGCGTGCCACAGTCCTTCTCCCTGGGGACCTCCTGCACCCGGTGACAGTAGGGGAATGAGCAAAGGAGTTCCTGCCGCAGCGGTCCCAGAGCCTGTTTCTTCAGGATTCCCTCCACGGGATTGCATTTTACTCCGGGCTGATTCCCCTGGCTGGTGCGGGACTGTGCGTCCCCATCGCTCGAATGAGCATCGCATCTCTGGAAGAGCAGGAGGATGGGGACAGTGTTGGGACCTTTGACTGTGCTGTGTCTGCAGGTGCCACACACCCTGAACATGACAGATACAGCAACTGAACTGCTCTTGTACGGGCTGGGGACAGGAAAATGAGCCTGTGAGGAGCAGGGAAAAGCCTGGACATGGAGAGTGTAAGGAAATGGTCTGAGGGTGAAGTCAGAGCTGACCTGGTGTGCAGAGAGTGGAGGAGCTGCTCGTCCTGCTGCATCCTGCCCCTTCCACGGTGCACCAGGCACCTCCATGGCTGGGCAGCTGCAGCGGTGAGGGCTGGTGAGGGTTAAATCTGAGTTAAAGAGGTTAAAGGGTTAAAGAGATAAAGCCTGCTCCCTCCAGCTCACCAGCTGAGCTGGAACCAGCTGGAAACTGGGCTGCCAAGGCTATGGCAGGGACCCCTGGCAGGAACCGCCTGCAGGACCAGGCATCCTGCTCCCTCCAGACCAGGGAGGGGGCATGTGGCTGTGCAGGGAGAGATGAGGTTTTGCTGCAGAAGGGTTTGTGCAGCCTGGGAGAACCAGTTACTCCAGGATGTACAGATCCTGCTTGTTATACCCCCCCAGCACCTGGGTATGAGGCGCTGTGCAGGTCCAAACGTGCAGGAGGACTTTGTGGTCTCTGGCCTGGGGTCTCCTGTGAGGTCAAAGAGTGCTGGTCCCTTTTCAAACCCTGGCACTTGTCTCTGAACAAGGCTGGCTCTGCCCGTGGGTGAAGTGGGAAGGTGCAGTGGGGTCAGTTCAGAATTTCCCCAGACACTTTATTTGATAAAATTCCTGGCTGCAGGCAGTCTCCTTCCTTGGCCAGCCATGGATGGTTATCTGGCTTCCGGCTGGCAAGCTGCCCTGG
>NW_010433524.1:18886-26073 GCF_000710305.1 Buceros rhinoceros silvestris | reverse complement strand
GCAGCAGTGCGCGTCGTTTTGCCAGCCATGGAGGGTTATCTGCCTTCCGCCTGGCAAGCTGCCCTGTAGCAGGTCAGCTGCGGGCCGGGGCAGAGGGCAGTCATTTGCAGAGATGGTGCCATTGGGGTGATGGCCAGGGATCTCCTGACAACTGCTCTTTCCTACAAGTCCCTGCTTCTAGAATTGGAATTTGCAAAGATCTCAGAGATCCTCTTAACGTGATTTCATCTTTGAAGGAAAAAGAATTAATTAATGACCCATTGCCGCACTGATGGCAAATGCAGAAGAGCCAGCAATGCCCGTGTTGTTTCACGATCTTTTCTTAAAAACCAGTGAACTTGCACAGGAGGGGATCTCTCCATATTGCCAGAGGAGGTTTGATGATGCTGATGTTTGCCACTGGTGTTCTGACGGTGTGGTTTCTCCCACACGACACAATGTTTTCCAGCTCTCATTCTCCCTTCTTTAAGAGCTGCTCTTCAAACAGAGCTGCTGCCACCAGAGCATCCCACTTTACCCCTCCACTGCTGACAGTAGACAAAGAGCTTTGGAAAGGAAGGTGGCAACTTTAATAACATAGTCCCAGAGGGATGATGACACCAAAATAGTTCCTCCAGAAGAGAACAGAACAGAACAGAATAGGATGCTGCAAAACACGGGCTCTGCTCTGCTTCACATCCCCAGGAGACAGCCTTGTACCCTGCTCAAGGTGCTTGATGACATCCCTGAGCATGGTGAATCTCTGATTGGTGCTCTGGGGAACTGGGAGGTGGTCCCTGTTCTACCCAGCACAGGATTAGGGCATGCCCAGGTTTCAGACGTGGGTTATTTCGATGCTTTGAGGCTGTGGGTGCTGCACAGCATGTCTGTGGAGGTGAGCAGGGAGCCTTCCTTCCCAGAATGGGAAGAGAGCACGGTTAGATGGCTACAGGGAACAGTAGTTGCCCCCTCATGGCAGGGGCTGAGATGCCAGCCCTGCCACCAGTCTCATGCCCTAGGAACTAGAGGCAGAGAAGAGCAGCTGATTTTCCTTGCTAACCAGTAGTTCCCACGCTGAATAACAAGACACAAAGTCCACTGCCCTGGCTATTGCTGCGAGGTGCTAAAATTAAGGACAGCAAGGACACCAAAGTCCTCACACCACCACAAAGTGTTGTTATGTGGTCCATGCTGTTGCCTAGGCAGCAGCAAAGTTGGGCGTCCCATCTTGGCCCTCCCTCTGGAGACCCAAGTGTTTTGTTCTCTGCGTGCTTATCCTGGGTCCTCTTTGACTTGGCATGAAATGGCTGATGGAGCCAGACCGAATGCAGGGGTCAGGCGCACATCAGGCCCAAACCGCACCTGCATCACCGCAGGGAAGTTTGTGGAGGTCTTTGCGATGTGGTGGGAAGATCCCTTCTACATCAAGTCAATGCATCTCCATGTTGATCCTGTTCAGCAGAAAGTGTCCTGACTGACAGAGAAGTCCCTGCATGCCAGCACTGTCCTGTCAGAGGGAAGGATTGAGGTGAGCACCAAGCTTCATCTCAGAGGCGGATTCTCCAGAGTCCAAATAAATTAATTTTGTCAAAGTTTTGAACAACTTAGGAGTCAGCAATAGAAAGTGCTGAACAACCTATTTGATAGGTGTTATATTTGCTTCCATCCACACAAGTGTCTTTGTGGTCAGCTGAATACTGCATCAGGAACACGGGAGGAAGGAGATATGGGTCTCTTGGTCTCCTCTCACCTGAGATTTGTATTTTGGGTCAGCCAGGAAGTTTGTTTCCATGCAGAGCCACCACTAGTTTGACAGATGAAGCACTAAATCCTTTCCCAGCCTTTGCAACTGTCCACGGCTCTGGTAGTTCTTTGAACCAAGATTTTCTGAGTATTTCATTAAGAGCCTCTTAGAAAGTGTCTGAGACCTTGGTGAGATTAGGTAAAACGTACTCAGGACCTTCATCCAGCCAGCAGCTGCAGTTTGCTTAGGAAATCCTCTGTCCTGTCTGAGTTTGTGGTCTCCCTCTCCCATTGAGTGCATCAATGGTCAGCTGAAGTCCCCAGGCTGGGGGTCAGCTGCACCTCGGGCAGTCTGTCCAGCTGTGAGCCTTGTTGAACCAGTTCTTCACATCTGTTTGGGGAGGTTTGCAGAACTGGTCCATCCTGTCAGCCGGATCCTGCTGATCTGCACCAGTCTGCAGTCAGGACAGGTGCAGTGGCTCCGCTGCTACCAGCTTGCTCATGTTGGGTCCTCTGAAACAGCTACAGACAGTAGGAGTGTGATTGCTTAGAGAGGATGCAGAATGGTATCCACCGTTCAGGGGGTGCCTTGAGTACTTGTGCCCAGCAGATCATAGCACGGCTCTCTCCGCATTTTAAGTGATGAGCTTGCAGGCGTAGCACAACAGAGTTCTTGTTTGTGATCCACCAGCTCTTGATGTTCACACTCTGTCCTTTTCTGCCTCCCTGTAAATAGAGAGTGAAAAGAGATGCAAATACTTTAACAGAGCCTGGTGATACCTAAGAAATTCAACATCTCTCCAACAAAGACATCTAAAATCACGACAGTGGGACTCAGGGGACTATTGACCACCAGCCAGAACCAAGACAGAAGCACCAGCAGACTTTTGGGTGACAAATGGGATGTCCCAGATGTCCAGGTGCCCTTGTGCACAGCCGTGTCAGCTTCTGAGCTGGGCACTGTGGGCTGCCCCGTGATGTTCAGGATAAGGCCAGGGCAGAGTACGAGTAAGGCTGATAATATTTGCTCATGAAAGGAGGATTTTTTTTTCCTCTTTGAAGATCTAGACACATGAACAAATATCTTTGGGGTTGATATTCCCCCTGGTGCAGAGCGGGGGATGTCACGCCATATGGAGGAAGAGGTGTAAAGAAAGGGGACGTGTGAGTCATGGAAGAGGGCTCCTGGCATGCACTTCCACAACATTTTGGGGTTAAAATATTAGAGCAGGAAGAGCTGAAGGGTGTTGGTTTTCAGTGACTTGGGGAGCACAGACTAGTCAGGGAGTGCAGGAGGGCTGCTGGTCCCCAGTGCCCTGCACATATGGGCACTGTGCCATAGCTGCTGGGCCACGCCGTGCCCGTAAAACACCCCCAGCAGACCGAGTACAAAACCACAGAAACCAGCAGTGAAAGATAAGCTCTTGGGTCCATAATGCCCTGGGCTTGGGCCAGCTCTCCCAGTGCTGCACAGGGCTGAGCCTCCAAGGGATGGGGACTTACAGATTCTTCACTCATACTTACCCTGCCATTGAGGAGTCTGGCTCTGGCAGGGATGGACTCTGCTCCAGCCTGTGTGGTTTGGAGACAGCAGAAGAAGGAAAGACCCATGTCCCGGGGATGGAAAGGGACATTGGAGATTGTTAGAGCTACTGCATGTTAGGCTCGTGCGTGACCCCCACGGGAGAAGGTAGGACAACAGAAATCCCATGGCCCCCTGCCATGGTCACACACCACTAGCAGGAGGTTTTCCCTCTGGTTTTCCCTCTGGGCCTGACTGCTTCTGCCTGGGCAGAAATGGGGGAAATTGAAGCCACCGTGTCCTGTGTGAGCTGGTGCTCCTCCGTGCCAGCTGCCTGGAGGAGGTGAAGGATGCTGAAGGTACCTTACACATGCACAAGTACAGAGGCGTGGTTGGGTTTGACTTGTACACCACCTCCCCACATGCATCCCAAGGGGGAATGATGCTTGCTCTGCCTGGAGCCATATAAGTTAGGTGACTATCAGAGGCCATAGATGAACCAGAGAGAGAAAAAGATGCAAGCAGGAATATTCCACAGGAAACTCAGGCTCCTGGGGTCTGTAGGACCCTGGCAGTGCAGTGCTTGGACCGAGCCAGTCTGTGGTAGGGGGCACTGGAGACCTCTGCTCCACCATGGAGGTGGATAAAGCCTCATCAGTGCATGCCAGGAGGTCTGGGCACAGCGCTGACAGTACTTTCCTGGCATCACCCTCCACTCCTCATCACCCCAACGCTATTCCCCAGCCACATGCTGGCAACGTGCACTGGCTCATCCAAAGCCAGGTGCTGGAAGAGACTTTGCTCCCCAACAAGCATCATTCAGGAGTGGTCTCTACTGGCCCAGGAGGCAGGAGGGACAAGTGATGATGGGGACCTTGCACCCCTTTCCTGCCGGGTTCCCTGGGTGATGCCACCAGCTCCCTGGGTGTTGTCCCTGAGCAATGCACTCAGGCAGGCACCTGACAAGGGACAGACACTGAATGGTGACAAAGCCCTCAGCCAAGCTTTACAGGCTGGATTGAACAGGCTGAGCATTAGCAATTAAAAATCCCAGAGCAAATAAAGGAGGGTGTTGGTTACTGCCTCCCTTCCTTATAAATAGCTGCGGTGTCCAACTAGTGCTGGTTACAGGCTTTTATCTGGAGGCCCATCAAGGAAACTCGTGAAGGAGGTAGTCCCAAAGGCGCACGGGTGGAAAAGCCCCCTGAGACCTGGTGGTGGATGGTGAGGATGAAGTCCTGGTCTGGACATCCTGGAAGGTGCAGGGCGGTAAAGCACTGTGACGCATGCTGCAGCTTCCACGCTCCTGGGAGGGTTGAGAAAACTTCCCGGCTGCCGCTTGCAGTCACTGCCAACAAGACAAGAAATAAAGAAAAGTCAGTAAATAATTAAAAAAAATATATTCCTCCCTGGCTGTGAGAAGTTTGATGGAAAAAGCTGTGCACAGAAATCTCTCTCTCTGACTCACGAATGTGGATAGAGTCATTTGGCAACTTTCTTGTGTTTGCCCCGGGAGGTGTGTGCCCGGGGGCACTGGCGTGGCTAAGATGCTGAACCCGCAGAGAGGTCTGGGGACAGAGAGTCTGGTCTCAGCTCTGATGCTCACCCGCCTGTCAGTGGGTGACACCTCCCCATCGCTGCCTTCTCCTTGTCTCATGTCCCGCTGTAAAGCCATTAGCTCCTTGGGGCGAGGGTTGGCTCTTTGCGGGGTTGCAGGGTGCGGGGTTGGTTCCCACCTGGGACATCCTGCTGTCATCATCCTTTTGTCATGTTCCGTACAGTTCCAAACACCGTGGGGCTGCTCCTTAATTAACTCGGACTAATTGGCCTCCCAGCTTTGCCAGCATGCTGATGGGGAGGAACATCCTCTTGGGATGCTGGGAAGGAGGCAGGATGCATCTGTGCAGCGGTGCTCTCCCGACACATGGACAGTTCCCCTCCGTTCAACTTTGCAGTGGTGCTGCTGCTCGTGGGTGAGGCCAAACCCGAGCCCTTTGCAAGCAGCTCTTGTCCAGCCTGGAGCTTTCCATGACCAGACGCAATGCAGGGGCCGACGCTCCACGCGTGGGTCCCTCCTGCTGTAGGACCAGGCTGCAGAACCCAGCCGAGCTCCACTCTGCCTGGTCTTTCTGCCTGTTGGGTGACTGTCAAACTAACCAGGCATGTTCTAGACCAGCCTGAGATTAAAAAGCCTAATCTCAAAGCCAGTGTTTAATCACGGCACTTTGTACCCAGTTTCCGTGTGTTCAGCATTTGTCACCAGGCTGTGTACAGGGCATGGTATCAGTGCCTTGGTGACACAACCTCTGCTTGGTTTTTTGCCGTTCCCCAGTACTTTGCTGGAAATATGTTCCCCTCTGGCAACTCACCCCCAGCCTGGGCAGCCCAGTAGCGCTCACTGGTGTAATGAGGGTACGTACAGCCAGATTTGCTCGCTCGCATGCCCTTTACACAGCTAAGCAACAGCTTGGATCTGGAGTGACTTTATCTGCCCAGGCTGTACGGCCAGGAGGCGGCTTGTGCTCCCTGTCCCTCTGCTACCAAAAGCTGTCACAAAAGAGCAGTGGCTCAACTCGCAGCATCGTCTGATGGGAAGAACTGAGGCAATAAACCATGGTGCTGGCCACCTCCATCGCCCTCCCCAGACTCATTCAGACGGGATCACCTCATCAAAGCCGAGTTCCTGCCCATCATTAACCCATTCCAGAGCATTTTAAAATCTAGTGTTAGTCCTGAAGAGTGCCTGTCACTATCAGGAGGATCTGGCTGCCCTGCCAAGACCTCTGCATTCCCCACCGCAAGCAAACCACCCCTGTACATGCTGACCTGTAGGTACCTTTCCCCTGAAGGTCCATCTGGGTGGTCGATGCTGTAGGGACCACCAGGCCTTACCCTTTGGTCTGTTTGGATGCTCTTCACCAAATGGATGATGCTTTGGAGCTTCCCAGCCCGTGTTGTTGCTCCTCTAAGTGCAAGTTTCCACCTCGATTTCATGACGGAGCTGCGGGTTAGTTAAAACCCAGCTCCCTAAAGGGGACCTCGATGTTGAACGTGTACCAGAAGATCCAGAAGACGAGGCTGCAGGCGAGCAGCAGAGCTCCCAAGTAAACGAAGAAGTCCCAGGAGCTTAGAGGAGCAAAAATTCCCACGAAGAGGATGATCAGCCCGATCACATCACACAGCACAGCCAGGAGGAGTATCAGAGCGCATCGGCCGACGAGCTTGAGGAAGGCCATGGGGGACCCTCCAGCAGAGACCCTCAGGGCGGGGACGCAGGGGCCGGCAGCATCCCGGCAGTCTCTCCCTGCTGCCTCTGCTCGCAGGCTGCCAGGAGGAAGTACAAATGTCACAACACACCTTGCAGAACAATCGGAAGGGAGCACGCGATACTGCTTTAACCCTTTCACGGCCCCGCCATTGCCCTGCCTCTGTCTGTTCTGGGGTGGAGCCCAGGGGTGTGTTTTTCTGCACGGCGTGTGAGCCCTCTGGGGAAGGGACCCGCTGCCAGGATACCCTGTGATCCATCCAGGTGAAGGCACGTCACACGCCGTCTGTCTAAAAGGCGCAAGACTGGTCCTGACCCAGCCCGCAGATGGGCTGTGCAGCTTCATTTTGAGACATGGAGCATCTTGTGTCACTCTTGGGCATTGTCCGCCTTGGAAGGATCCCAGTAAATCCTGCAGGACACCCACTCCGATGTCCTGGTGACAGCCTGGGAACATTGCACTGTTCCCTTCTCTTTATAGGTAAACTGAGGCACAGGAATTTGTCCAGAACGTCAAAATACATCACCCTTGCAACACCTCCAAAAAGCAGGTCTTGCTGGAAAGCCACAAATCAGACAACCTGTGTCACTGCCCATCCCCAAAATGGGAACCCATCAAGTCAGTGCTGAATCACCAAATAAGGCAGAATTTTCCAGAGCTCCTGGCTTGTCTCTGAG
>NW_010433524.1:16016-18808 GCF_000710305.1 Buceros rhinoceros silvestris | reverse complement strand
CTCCTGGCTTGTCTCTGAGCAGCCAGTATCGCTTTGTGGGATCCGGGAGTGCCGCTTTCTGCTCCCAGGTTGCTGTGTGACACTGGGCACATCTTTTCTCTCCTGTCTCTTTAGTCTGTGCATGATTGGCAAACAGAGGAAGTCTGGGGGAGGTGGAGCATCCAGGGAGCCCTTGGCTCTGGGAAAGCCATCCCCAGACACGAGCACAGCATGGCCTGTGGGCTGGCAGCTGCCTGCCCCCTCTATGGCCATGCAGAGGATGCCAAAGCTTGAGCCGGGACCTCTGGGCACAAGGTCATTGTCAGGGACTGGAGCAGTGCCCAGGTGCAGGAACCTGCTGGAGCTGGCCTTAGCTCCAGGGGACGCCAGGGGTCACACCGGGAGCATCCTCCCCATTCTCTTTGTCAAGCCCAGTGGCCATCGACCACCTGGGCAGCCCCAGCACGGCTCTGTCATGAGTGAGGTGATGGCCAGAGGGAATGGGGGACATCACCCACCTTGCCTGAGTGGTTCCTCTGCTGCCCAGGGAATGCCAGGTGCTAAAAGGGATCATGCTCCTGCCTGCCACCCACAGTGTGCATCTTGCAAACGGCAGCACACTGCAGAGGAGGCAGAGGACCGCGGGGTCCTCTTTCCTGACCTGATCCAACCTCCCACTTGCCGACACAGGGCAGACAGTGCTGTGCAAACCCTCTGTTCCAGTGGGTGCTGTTCCCACCCTACAGCAAGGGTGCCTGTTCCAGGAGCTATTTTTTCCCCCTTGTCTGAACAACGAAGGTTTTTAAATACATAAACAAATAAATAATCTCTTCTTTGTGCATTATCATCCTCTGAGGTCTGGGCAAGAATCTGCGCTTTGCCAGCCCAGGATCAGCCCTAGATTCATTACCGGGGGCTGGAGGGAAGGGCTGGGCACAGCTTCTCTGAGGATCCAATCACCTCATTTGCAGGAAATATGCTCTGAAATCTGCCTTCATGGGTGCTCACTCCAAAACACCCCTTGCACTCAAACCCAGCCTTCAGTTCCTGGTGGTCTTCTCGGCCAGGGGAGTCACCCAGCGCTCAGCAGCCAGAACCTCCCCAACCCCCAAACCCTGGGTCCAGGCTGGCCTTGCCTCTAGACTGGATGTCTTCTGCTCCCCCTGCCCCATCACCCTCTGAAAGGAAGGACCTTTCTCTGTGACCCCTCTTGCTTCTGCAGCTGTACCCAATTCTTGTCTTCTTTGGTTTTTCTGAGTCTTTATCTTCTCTTCACTGAATTTTAGGGACTTCTCCCAGGGGATTAGACAGTTTTTATTGTAGTGAGAGAGTCCCAGAAGATGCCTCCAGCCTTTTCTGTCTCCCACTTATGCCTTTTTCTAGCCTGGTTCTGCTGTAGCTGGAAAGATGATGTTAGCAGAAAACACTTGTCCCTGGAGCTGGCCCAGAGCAGGTTTGCAGACGTGTGTGGCAAGAGCAAACCAGCTCTTCACAGGGAACAATGAACATTGCTTCCTAGAGTTACATATTAGTTGGGAGCAGCAAGACCCTGAGGAGGCGAATGGAAGTGTTCTGACAGAATCCTTGGCTAGCGGGAAGTCAGTCAATATTGATTTAACTGCAGCATGTGGAGACAAAACCAAGAAGAACCCTTCAAAAACTGTCCTGTAGTGAAACGTGGATAGGTTGCTGAAGCATGGGCTGAGCTTTTATGAAATGTCTGCCTGAGGATGAGGAGAAATGGACGGTCTTGACCGAGCAGCCCAGGGATGGTTGACTCATGGTGATCTCCAGCTCCACAGCTCAGTGCTCGCTGTGTCTGCAGCGGCAGCTGGCTCAGGCTGCTGTAAATGCGGAGACCGCAGACGAACTCGGCTATGGCAGGGGTGGGCAAACCCCTGCTGCAGCACGAAGTTTCCTTTGAGGGCCTGTGGCTCCCTGCAAGGGGTGTTTTGGGATGGGCTCTCAGCACGGCTGCAGGAGCGAAGCTGCTCTCCAAGTGCACCAAGTCTGGGTGTAGGAAGAGGTTCCTTGACTGAATGAAAGTTCCGAGCAGTTGAATTCTCAGAAGAGCTCGCTGGGGAGGAATGGTAAAACCAGCCCATGTCCCCTGTGAAAGACACTGGCTGGTCAACACTGGGTGATCGTAACTCTTCATACAGCTGGGAAAGGAGCCCAGACATCATGGCTGGGCATGATGCACTGAATCAGGAAAGGCTTCTTCCCCCAGCGCACCCTTGCTGAGCCCTGGTGAAGCTGGTCCCCTGGAAAGCATTCTGCAGAGGACAACGCTTCAAAGCATCCCATCAGGTGGCAGTTTAACACACACTTGCCTCTACTGAAAAAACTCCCACGTTTTGCAGGGCCCTTCACAATGCCAACGAGGGGCAGCTCAGCCCACCCAGACCACAGTGCCGAGAGGTCCAGCACCCCCTCCCCAACTTTGTGCTGTGAACACCATCGAGCTCTGGCTGGTACATGGCTTTGGTGGGTACCTGGCAGGTTGAAAGCTTTTCTGCAAGATCTGCAAATGCTCCCCAGAAGCATCCAGCAGCTGGAGATGCTCCTGTACAGTCCCAACTGCGGGAGTTGCACGGCAGGGGTGGGGAGCAGCGGTGGGGTCCAGTCTGAACCCACAGACCAGACCAGATGCAGCAGCATCCGCCAGTGCTGGCAGGCACCGCTGTAAAACCAGCGCAGCAGACTGAGCGAGCCAGAGCTGGCCTAGACTCGCCCCGGCACAGTGAGCAGCCGGAGGGCAGAGTGCTGCCAGCAGCAGTGCCCCGGGACAGCTTATCTGCCCGCTCCACTGG
>NW_010433524.1:15225-15895 GCF_000710305.1 Buceros rhinoceros silvestris | reverse complement strand
AGCCCTGCTCGCCTGGGGCAGAAGCTCCTGCCCTGGCACCAGTGACACGGTGAGCTGAGGTGGGCACAGCTGAGGAATGCGCTGACTGTGCTGGTTGTACTGGCCTGTGATTTTCAGCCACCCCTTCCCCACATTGGAGTTCAAAGACCTGGGTTTGGGCTGGAAGGTGAAGAAGAACTGAAAGGAGGGTTGGTGGCTTATCCCAGCCCCCAACATTGGGCAAAACTTGGTGTGATCCATGGACACACCAACCTGAAGTGGGACCCTAAGGACTGGTCCAGGTGTGGGGCAGGCAGAGGGCAGGTCAGACCCCACGCTTGACACCCCACACCCCCAAACCCTGCAGATCCAGGTGGGACTGGAGGAGCACCCACAGCAGCCGGAACAGACAGACCTGGCCCCCTCCCCACCAAGCAGAGTGGGGAACCCCTGTGCTAATGCTGGCCATAACCACCAGGGAAAGCCAGAGCCTATTATCAGCACTGGGCAGAGGGAGGCCTGCAGCTTTTCCCAGCAAGGATTTCAACCGGGAACAATCAAGGCCCATCACTGGTCCAGTGCCTCGGTATCTCAGGCAGAGATGCCACCAAGTCTTGCAGTAGCAGAGGCAGTGCCACATACCCCAGTGCCTTGCAATCCTGGTGAGCCGGTCCTCGTGAATCTGAGCTCA
>NW_010433524.1:13675-15125 GCF_000710305.1 Buceros rhinoceros silvestris | reverse complement strand
GATCTTCTCAGAAGAGCAGGGAGAGCTGCTTTTAGCAGAAGACGCAGTCGATTATCTGCCACTTGGGGTTTATGGCTCCTGCTGCCATTAGAGAGCTAAAGCATGCTGGGAGCCCAGCCCGCTGCCCTAAGCAACCCCTGTGATGAGCCAGCATCAGCTCTGGGGCTGTCCGTCTTTCCTGATCTCAGCCACACATCAAGAGCCCAGAACCCTGGGTGCTGCCCTGCAACTGCTTTCCCTGGAGACCCTTTCCCAAAATACCGACTGTCCCATGGGGACACGCATACACAGACACATGAGATGTCCTTCTGAGTCCTTTGGCCCTCCTGAATCAGGCAGGACACGTCCAGAGCGGCACCTTCCTTTAAATCCCCTTTAAATGGTTCCAGCATGTCACTGAGTGTGGAAGATCCATGCTCCCGTCTCCCTCCCTTCCTCCTTGCTTTGTACCTTGTCTAGGGACAGCCTTGGGAGCCTGAACCACCATTTTCATGACCTGTACCCAGCAGGGACTTTCTGAGCTACTTTCAGCTCTGAAAACAGTTTGTCCTTCCCATACCGTGTTTAAACTTTGGGGCAAAGGACATGAAAAAACTTTCCAGTGTAATATTTCCTTCCCCCTAGAGAAGACAGGCAGCAGGCTGGGCAGGAGCCAAACCTGGCTGACTCCTCCTCCAAGGGCTTTGCCCAGAGCAGAGCTACAGACAGATTCTCTACAGGAGGTGAGAAGGAAAGAGTAGGGGAGGAGAAAGTTCCAGTCCCTCCTCCAGCATGAGCCAACCTGCTTTCCATCCTCAGGGAGAGGGAAAACTGTGTCCCAGCGGTGAGTGATGCTGCAGGCAACTGCAGTGCCTGTCTCTAGAACAGCTCTTTTCTGGACAGCCTGTGCTGCTGTCCCCCACCCTCATAGCTGCTCACACTGGCAGAGGGTCTCTCCAAGCAGTACATCATGTTTTCTTCATAATACAGTTATGAACAACTCCGGTCCTTCATCCCAGGTGGGTGCTGAGAGGATGGCAGCTGAATCGGCCAGTCTGAGGAGTGGGCCCAAGGATTTTGCTTTAAAACTGAGCAAAACTTTCCAGGTCCTGAATTAGGGCAGAAGTGCCATGAACAAGACACCACGAGGAATTGCCGAGTATAAAATGTTACAAATACCAAAAAAAAAAAAAAAAAAAAAAAAATCTATGTGGGCTGCCCAGGAGATTCTGGTTGATTTTGGTTGATGGTGCAGCACCATGGGGCGATCAGAGGCACACAGAGAGCCCACACCAGCCCTGGCCCGCTCCACCAGGTTTGTAACCCATAATGCAGCCCGAGCAAGTTTCAACACCAAGAACACCAAGGGGGGTGGGACACGTTCAACTGCTTCTTGCTGGTGTGCTGGGAGTCCCTTCCCCCTGACAGTTCAGGGGTTCACGTCAGGACGGGGTTAAAGGGCTGGGTTAAA
>NW_010433524.1:399-13578 GCF_000710305.1 Buceros rhinoceros silvestris | reverse complement strand
GTGAGAAGGGCTGGGTGAAAAACGGCCTGCCCCAGCCAGTTTGGGACCGGGCTGGGATTTGTGGTATTTCCTTTGCAGGGATGCTAATACGGTGGGCTGGGCTGGGGACTGATGTCTCCGAAGCCCTTGAGCCTTCAGTGTTCAGGGTGTCCTGGACACTGCAAACCCCATAATGCCAAGAGCAGGAGTTTTGCCATCCCCAGTGCTGCTGCATGCAGAGGAGCAGAGCTTCAAACATCCTGGGTCAGAGCACTGGAGGTGAACAGTTTCCTCGTCGGTGCTGACTTCTGTTGCAACCTGCTAGTCCAGTTGAGTGAAAGAAAAGAATAAAAGAAGAAAAAACTCAACTACTTTTGCTGCTGCAACACCCAGCTCCTGCCGGCGAAACTCCCAGCCCTGGGACTGCACACGCCTGCCTGGGCAGGTCCAAGCCACAGCACAGCTAGAGGCATTTCCTCCCCTGGAAACACTCAGGTCACGGCAGTACCACATCGGAGGGAGAAACTACCAGATTTACCATCTCTGACGTGGTTTGGGTGAAAGCCCCCCTTCAGCATTCCCTCTCCTCTCTGAGCAAGGTTGAGGGGCAAAGCTGGGGCACGCTTGCTCTCGCAGGTGCCACGGTTTAAATCTGGGCTGGTTCAGTTCCCATGTGCTTTTTTGTAGGGTTTCCATCTCACTGCGAGTGTTGAGAGTCCTCCAAAAGCTATGACTCTCAGTACTGCTCGTTAAGGGCGGGGAAGGGCTGCTGCTGGCTTTGGGTGTGGGATGAGCAGTTCATCTGGGTGGGATGTCATCTGCTCCTTATGGTGCAAGGAAGCACCAGCAGCATTTCAGGGTGGAACTGGCATCCTCGCTATTATCCAGACATGGGTATGAAGCTGAGAACCCAGCATGAACTTGGGATATCAGCCCCCACAGCCCTGTGAGCCCTCAGCTGTGATTCCGGGAAGGAATGGAGGAAGTTCTCAGGGAAATATAAATGCGCACTTACAGACCCCGGTGGTCTCCTGCTTCCTTCCTCAGTGACATCATTTATACCCCAGAGAAGGGGGTTTGTGTTAGTGAGATTCCCAGCAGCAGCTGCGGAAAGCGGCAGATGACACCAAGGATGAATCCAGGTAACGTGAAATGAGGTAAAACTCAATTTAACACTCTCGAAGAGGGAGGTGTGGGGTCTTCGGGCAGGTTTAGCTTTTGTTAAAGGCCAGGAATGAAGAAAGCGCTGCAGACACCCTGCAGCAGGGCATCAGCAGCAGCAGATCCTGCTCGGTGGGTTTGCTGCGGCCAACCTTTGAGATGCAGGAGAAACATTTCCTCTTTGAACTGCTCTGCAGAGATAATGAATTTTGTAGTGGATTTCCTGTTCTTTTTATAGAACAGGGGAAGCTGGCAGGTTGCATCGCAGCTTCTTTAGCGGAGCTGGACATCATTACGTCTGCGAGATAACCTGATGTTTTCTTAAAATGTGTTTTTCTTTGGTCTGATCCAAAACATCACACCTGGGTTCAAACAGGCTTTGGTAGGAGTAGAGAGGAATATCAGGGAGCATCAAAGAGTGCTTTGCGGGTGCATGGGAAGGACCCAAAGGCATGAACTGCCCTATGATCGGATCAAAGGTCCCTCTAGCCCAATGCTGACGCCAGCAGTGGCAGGAGACAACACGCGAGCCCAGTCCTTTCTGCCATCTGCTCCCTGTGGACTTCTCCAGCGTCCACCACCACCGCGTTACAGAAGTTAGAGGGCACATCCCTCTCTGTTGCTTCTGCTGTCTCTCTTTGGGTCTCTTGTCCATAAGCCCATGTTGAGCCCACATATAGCCCCTGCCTCTGCAGCTCCCCCACCAGCAGGACGTGGAAGTTCACTATCATACAGCACAGAGCCAGGATTTCACTTCTCAGCAGCCCTGTGAGGTTTTGCTGGGCCCCAGTAGCTCATGCATTTTACACTGGCTCCTAATGAAACGCTTGTGATACCCTGCACCTCAGTTTCCCCAAGTTCAGCTTTTCCCCACGTTGCCCCAGCTCAGCTCTCTCACTTCAAGAGAAGGATGCGTTTCCCAGCACTGGCAGCTCTCTGCACTTCTTGCACAAATGCAAAGTCCTCCCAGCTCCCGGCAGTCATCAGGCGTTTATACTCCATGCAACAAAGTGGGGAGTTCCCGCTCTGTCGCTGGACTTTCACCCACCTGCTGATCTTCAAGTGGTTCATCTCACTTCCCCTTCAGTTAACATTTCTCTCCCTTGACCTCACTGTGCCCCTACAGATTCGGGCAGCGAATAGTAAGGTCCTCCTGGCAAACCCCCTCTCCTCTCCTCAGCAAGCTTTGCAGATCCCTGGGCTATTCCTTTTCCCTCACCTGGGCAGGCTCCATCCTCCTGCCAGTCACTTTCCTGTGCCACCCATGTGCTCCTCACCTCTCAGCAGAGGTGTCCACTGAGCACATCCACAGGCCTGAGACCCTCACCCAGGGCACATGGCTGGCACCCAAACAAACCTGCAGCCCTGGCCCCATTCTTCCTCCTCCTGATGACCCGAGTGAGCCCTGCCCCCCTCAACAAGGTGGCCCCTGGATGCCACCATCATCTATCCCCAACACCTCATAACTCAGCCTCCCTGTCTGCCAGCAGGCACAAAACAACAGTCATGAGACCAGAGCAGCAACGTGAAGGTCCTTTGGGAAATTTTTGCTTTAATTAAAGCTAATATTCTTGTTATAAATGACCAGTCTGGAATCCCATTAGATCCTTGTTCGCAGTGACTTCTTGTATTCACATTTCACTGACCATCTCCTTATCCTTGGTTGTGAGATATGGAGGGCAGGACCATGGTAGTTCCAGTCCCCCTGTCACCTCTCTTTGGACAGCCAGCCCACGCTGGGCGCTCTCTTGTTACAGCAAGGTCCATTTCCAGGTGCCTTCTTCAGACTGTGTGTAGCTTTAGGACACCTGTCCGAGACCAGACCTGCAGGTTGCAGCCAGTTGGGACCTGGTGATGCTCTTCATGTTGCTCCATGATTTTGCCTTCATGAGTCCTGATGTTTCTTCTGGCTACAGCTTTCCCCAGGCAGGAATTGTGGGTGAGTGTCCTCTGCTCATTGGTGCTCCTAGCACCAAGGCAGGATTGTGAAACCAAGCAAAACGTTGCATGATAAATGGCTGAGGAACAAACAGAGGATCCACAAACCTGTCACTGCCTGGTGGGGACACACGTCTGCACCACCCGGGAAACAACACTTGGGGCCAGGTCGAGCCTGGGGAAAAGGGATGTGCATTGCTCTAGTGCTCGTCATCCACCTGTGTCAGCTGCCGGGCTGGGAGCTGCCTCCTCGAGCTCTCCCAGTGCTAGTGGAGGGGACCTCCAGGCGAATGGCACTGGCCAGCCTTGGTCACATACTGGTGGGAGCCTGGCAGCAGTGTCAAGGGGAGCCTGAGCTCCCTGGTTAATCGTGTTAGCCGGAGTATGGTAGCACAAATGCTTCCACTTGCAGGCTTTGGGCCACAGGCACCTTGGGCTGTATTTACAGGTGAGGAATTTCTGCCGAACGTTTGCAGAAATGCTGATGTGGCACCGGTTTCAGGAATGAGGGAGCTCAGCCAAAGATAGCCAGGAGGGGGTTAAATACTTCCCCACAGGGAATGAGCTCTGGCCCTGAGCACAGTTCCCACAGCTACCCCTCATGATCCTTGACATCACACCTCCCTTTTAACCACCCTGCTGGGTGCCTGGAGCAGCAGGATCCGTTTCCTCTGCTCTTGCCGTGTCTCCTGATGCTATGCAGCACTTCCAGCATGTCTGGTGAGTTAGAGAGCTTGAAGGAATTGTGGCCCCGGGGTGTTGCAGAGGCTGGAAGCACAAAGTGGGAAAAACAGGAGGTGGGCTTGGTGGCTGTACTGGTGGCCAGTGGTCTGGAGCAACCTCTGCCTTGGCTCCGAGCTGCTCTTAGCTGGGAGGTGGACATTAACCAGGAGAAAGGCTATTGTCTGCATGACCCATACCTTGTGCTTTTCCCCAGAGTCCCTTGAGAGCTGTGGCAGATGTGGGGTACTGGGGGGTTAGAGAAAGCTGAGGGCTTACATGAGCTTCCTCTGATCAGCAGTTACTGTGATGGAGGTAAAAAGACCAAAGACTAAATGCTGCAGGTTCTCTCAGAGCATCCTCTGCCAGCCTCTCTCTCCCAGAAGAGCAACGGGGCTGCCTTGGTTTCCCTGTGGAGGTGCAGACTAGAAATTGGAGCTTGGTGGGGTCTCCTGTGTTCCGCTTCTGATCACCACCGGCCACATCCTCACCCCGCAGCGGGTGTCAGGGCCTTTGAGTTGGTGCTGGGGTCTCACCGGACAGATGAAGAGCTGCCGTGGGACCCAGATGGGATCAACACTTCTGAAAAACCAGGCTGTCTGCAGCACCTGAACCCGGAATTGGGAGCTGGACATTACAGACCTATTCACATCCACCCAGATCTCGCTGTCCAGGCTGAGACCACTCCTTTGGATTTAGAGTCCTTTGCACCGAGAATTTGCATTTCAAGTTTGTCTTTGTAAATCAGGCCCAATAAAAATATAAAATTAAAGCAAAAACCATGTGGAAAGGATCCACGCTTCCCTAGGTGAACTGCCTCAGGGCACACACTTATTAAAGGCAGAAATGGGGTGGTGGAGATGAAGAACCTGTCTCTCTTGCCTGTGGTCCAGTCCTGGTTGCATAAACGGGCGGATGGTTAGGGTGTGTGGGTGGCTCTGGTGGACAATGTCAGTGCCAATGGACAGATGCTGCAGAACAGCTTTGCCTTTCTTAAACATCCTCTGCCTGAGGGAGCAAATAACATTCTGCTTGTGATGCTGCTCCTTGCCTTGACCCTCTGGAGGAAGCAGTGTCCAAAGTGAGCACTCCATGCGGAGCGAGGAGGGAGCTCTGGTGTGCAGCCATGTGTCACCCAGCTGTTGTAACAGATCAGTGACAGGTAGGTCCTGGCCGTGGGTGTCACATCTGGTCCTCCTAAGCTTTGGTGATGTGTGTTGCTTGTTCTGGTGGACTCCTCTGATACAAAGTGGTGTGGAACTACATTGCCATCCTTCTCATCTCTGCTGGCTCTGGATGAACCACCTCTGGCCTCCTGGTTTCTACACCTGAAGTTTGCAGTCAGCAGTGGTCACACCAGGCTTTACGTACTCGCTGTGGTTGGTTGGCTCATCTCTGCTGGTGTATCTTGCAGAAGCTACTGGGTGGAGCCAGCTATTTAGGAGCTTTGCTTTTCCCAGTATGAGACGTTGGTCACTCACTGTCAGGAGGGTGATGCAGAGAGCTTGAGCCCGCCTTGTGGGCTCAGCAGCAAAATCCTGCTCTCTGTTTTCCCGGGTTTACTTGGATGAAATACAAAGTTCATTTTCACACTGGAGAGTGGTACAGTGTGTTTCTCCAGCAGGGAAGAGACTTACTGGTTTGAAATCCTCTAGGAGAGTACAGGAACATGTTTCTTTTTATGGCTAACCAATATAAGTGAGTAGAGGGGAGGGGAGTCTTCCTGGGAAGGTCCTGGACTGCCCTCAGCGGTTAAAGAAGAAGGACTTGAGGCTTTGCAAGAACTGTGACTTCTGTCTCTGCTTTTGCTTCTTCCGGATGATGGGGACCCAGACAAAGCCGCAAACAAGGAGCATCAGTCCCAGCGACAGGAAAGCCGGGCCGCACATCTTGTAAATCTTTTTGTTCTCTATTTCGAAGCAAGACAGGCTGGTGATGACCGTCCCTAAGAGGAATACAGCTGCTCCCACAGACACAACAATGATGGGCTTATGGTATATGTCCCACTTGCTTCTGGAGGCGTTGGTCCAGACAGACTCACTCCGGGAGCTGATGCAGAGAGTGCTGGTTGTGTTACTGGTCAGCATCTCCTTGGACTGAGGAGACTTCTCGCTCCCGTCAGGGCTCTTGGGGGGAATTTCCATGGTGATGGGATCTGAGGAGACAACAGATGGACAGAAGAGAAAGAGCAGAGCAGGGCTAGTGATAGAGGACGGGTTATTAATCGGTCATTAATCAGTGCCGAGTCAAATGAAGGTGAAGAAGGCTTTGTGGATCACTGGAGGGAGAGAAGAGCATCACGCATATGAGAACAATGATGTGAGGGAATAAGGAACGGGGTCCTGCAGGTAGGCTGGACTGGGGATGTCTGTGGAGTCCCACTGCCCACCCATGGCGAGTGGGACTCCTGCAGTCCCTGTCCCTGTCCTTAGACCTTCCAGTTCCCACAGGGATTCAGTGGTGGGATGACTAGGTGTCCATTGGAACCCACTACCCTGAGCCTCCCAGGGCTCTTGGCTGCTTTCAGGGGGAGTAACAAGGTGCTGCAAGCAGAGCTGGTGATGCTGGCTGTATCCCTGGACCTACTTTCCTTCCCAGATCCCAAATTACACCTCAGCACCTTGTGGCATGGTCATGCCTCCCTCTTGCAGATGGGGAAACTGAGGCAGAGGTGTGCCATGTCAGGGGCACTCAGTGTGAGAGCAGAAAGCACGATCCCATGGGCTGAGCGCTTCCTTTGGGCCCCCAGAGATGGATGTTCCTCACTGCCACATCCTAGATGTGTCAGCCTTGTAGTAGCTGCAGCACGGGAGCTTCTCATTTCCTGTCTAAACGCACAGAGATGGGGAAATGATCGTCACACGGGAAACATTTCTCCAGCTGTAAGCTGGGGCAGGCAGCTAGGGGAGGGCTCTTGAGCTCAGCAGCAGAATCACACTGAAATACCCTGCCTTGCGATGGCTGGGGCAGCAGCATGTCTTTCGGGTGCATTATATTTTCACCACTTGAGAAGGAAATACACTTTCCCAGAAACAAGGTGCCTTTAGCAAGGAGAAGCCATTATGGTAAATGGGAAGGGCCGAGCATTATGTTAACCGCTGTTTCCTCAGGGTTCTGCCGAGGAGACAAGGGCAGGAGGCTCGCTGGGGTCTGCTCCTGACGCTCCTGTCCTGCTGTGGGGGAGCCCAGCAGAGCTGAACCCATGCAAATACCAGCACTGAGGAGGGTGGGAGAGGCCAGGGACGTGGATGCTTTGCACCCAGGAGTCAGATTTGTTTTGCAAAGCGAACTCCTGTCTGAGTTGCCAGCTTTTCTCCCAGGGGCTCAGCAGTGTCAGGCTGGGACTGAGCTGTCCTGTGACAGTCCTTTGGGGTCTCCCCACCTTGAGGCGTGGGGATGCTCTGCAGCAGGACTAGGGCAGCGGTGCCTGCCTGGAGCACCCCAGGACCCCATATCACCTTTGTGCCAGCACCACAAAGCAGAGACACTGGTGATTCCTGCCAGCCCCAGAGGTATCCCTGTGGGCTCCCCCACGCAGGACAGCAGTCAAGCTTAACCCACATCCATGCTGGCCTGGGAACCAGACCCCAGTGGGGCTCAGATGGGTGGGCAGTGCCACCCGGGCTTTGTGCCTGGTCCAGTGTCACGCACAGCTCTTCCTAAGCACTATGCAGGCTTTGAGCCTAAGTGGGCTGGGTCCAGAGCAGTTAATTTAAAGCTCTGTTTCGTCCCTCATTGGCTCACACAGCACCGTGGTCTGTGAGTTTGCCGAGTTCAGCCCTGGCTGCACCCAGACCCGCTGCTGGCCCATGGGATGGCTCACCAGGAGGTGCACATTGTGGGTGGTACCAGGCTGGGTTTGCACCCTGTGCGTGCCACGGGAAGGCCTGTGGCTGCAGTGGGCAGCAAGGAGGTGTAGATGAGGTGAGCGTGAAGCCGAGCGGCTGCAGCTCTCTTCCCTTTGCTGCTGATCAGTGCGAGACCGTGTACCACGGCAGCACAGCCGCACAGAGGCTGCAAAGCTGGCACAGCTCCAGGGGCACTGTCTTAAGGAAACCTGCCTGTATTCGGGCCATACTGGGCCCAGTGCCCATCTAGGGATGCTGATGGCTGGATGCCAGCCAGCATCTCCCTTATTCTTTTGCCTGTGGCCCCTGCCAAGGCTTGTGGTTGATTCAGAAAAGAGACATGTAATTTTTCGCTGTAGTCCCCCCAACACAGACGCTGTTGCAGAAATCCAGATCTGGTGGTATCGGTGTATTTTGCGATGGTTCAGGTTTGCCAAACTTGGAGCAAAAGCAACAAGCAAAAGCCAAGAGCAACGGACACAATTTGCATCCCTTGTATCGTCAGCTTTCAGCCCTCTCTGTTGAACCTGGGAAGGCGGGTCCAGAGGAGGGGACACATTTCTGCCATCCTGATAGATCTTCTACAGCACTTGATCAGGGATGATCAAGCACTGGAGAAGGTGGGTGAGTTTGGCCACAGCAGCAAGCTCTGGCTTTTATTGCTCTTCCTTTTGAGCCGGTGGTCCTATCTCTGCAAGCTGGACAGATCACAGGGGACATACTGACCCCGTGCCTTTGGAGAAGCACGAGCTGCCATGAGATGCCATTTTGGTGGCTACAGCCCTGTTAGACACACAGGTGACTGGGTGCAACCTCCTTGGCTGTCAGCTTCTGCGATGCAGCTCACCTCACCACCTCTCAGTTGTGGCTCCAGGCAGCCACAGCTCCTGAGGCAAAACCCAAGCGCTGGCAGCAGTGTCCGGTGTTCTGAGGAGATGGTGAGGATGGCTCTGTGTGGGCCAAAGCCTTTACTCTGCTTCCACCTGTACAACCTGCCCAGGAGCCATCTCAGTCCTCCAAAAAACCCCACCAGCGACGTGCCTGCATCCTGCATAACCTTTCTCTTGGCTGGTGTGTGCAGCCTGTCCAGCAGCTGCCTTGCTCATAGCCTTGCTGGGTTGTGATCCCCCTCTTCTAGCTCCAATCTTTTGCAAGGCTCTCCCTGAAATTTCATCCTAGGTAGTCGTGGCATTTCTTGGCTTTCTCCTTGTAACATCCCTTGTGGAGAGGTTTTACGATCAAGCGACTGTATAATTTTAATTTGGCTTTGTGGCTGGAAATTCGCTTTCTTCCCTGGAATAACGCCCAGACCTCATGTCTCAGCAGACTGATGCAGTTGGTCCTGCCCCATCCTTCAGGCACCCCACTCGCTGCTTGCCCCTGTGCTGCCGCCCTGACTCTGCATCCGGGGGTGCTCTGAGCTCTGCAAAGCACTTTTCTCTTCATTTTGCAGAGCGTTAATGTCAAGCTCCTGCAGAAACCACCGCCTTCCTTCAGGGTTTGCACTTACACTAGAGTGGATTTTTTTCCCTTATATTTTCTGCCGTACCCACTCCTCCAAGCACAGTCCCCAGACACTGATCAGTTTTCTGGCACTTCCTGAGCTTTTTAGGTCACACTTTCCCCCACTGTTAGCTAGTGAAGGGTTTCACTTCCTGCAGGCAGCCGGGAGCTTGCGAGCACTGAGTGCGTCTGCAGCTCTTGGGAGAGCTAATGCGATTTGAGTTCCTGCTCTGCCCAGGCTCCATCCCTGATTCATCACAGACAGGCTCATATTTGAAGACGCGATAGTTGTACTGAGCAGCCTGGAAGGATGATGCTATCAGATTTCTCCCAATTTTTTTAATCACTGTTGTTGTAAGGGGAGCGTCAGCAGATGACTGTTTGCTGGCTTGAAAATGCCTTCAGAGCACATCTCGGGTTTCACGTCTGGTGCTGTGCTGCTGCTGGCTCTGGCATCTTGGGCAGCTGTTGGTGGGGGAGCTAACACTGGGGTCTTTCTTTCCCCCTCCATAAGGAAAAGCCTCACATGATTCCATTTCTCTTTCTTTTTCTCTTCAGAGCTTTGTGTGCCAATGTTTGGTTTCTGAGCTGGGAGATCCGCTGGGGCCCTCTTACTGGTGCTGCTGGGGACCACAGTGTCAAATCAGGCCAGCACACACTTGGGTGCCTCTGGGCCTTAGGGACATTACATGGTGGTGCTGAGGAGAGAGCCTTGGACTGAGCAGAGCACCCAAGCGCTCTGCCCCAGGTCCCTCAGCCCATCCCCGCTGTGGATCGTGTTCCTCACCTGCCAGCCCCAGCAGTGGCATTGAAGCCCTGGACCCGGGATGCTGCAAACATCCTGCAGATGTGGCCAGAGCTGTGCTAAAAGTGGGACAACATTCCGATCTGGAGACTCTGCTCCTTTGCACAGGGCTGTGTCCTCCCAGCCATGTCCTCAGCCTGGCCATCTCCTGTGTATTTGGGGAGGCAGCCCTGATTCTCCAGGAGTTTCTTACATGCTCCTCTTAAGTCCTCACTGCGAGCAGTTTCTGCTACTCCCACTTTGTACGGCTGGGGACATTGGAACTTGCCCAGCTCAGACAGTACTGCCCCAGGGACTGGTGTCCATCTCCATCTGGCTCTTCCTCATGAAGACTGCTCTCAGTACCCCAAAGTGGAACTGGTATCTGCCTGAGGACTAAGTGGGTGCCATCCCATGAAAGGACCGGCGGTTGGCAAGCGTGGACCTGCTCTGGACACAGAGCCATGGGTGTTGGTGGTGCTGCTGCCTTGTGCAGGATGGTGCAGAGGGGCTGCAGCACATGGAAACTCTGCCTTGCGTTTTACCAAACAAATCACTGAGGGAAAAGCTAAGGATTTTGCAAACCAACCATCAGTTGTTGCTGGAAATCCTGGCCAAGTTCATGGGTATGTTTTGCTACCTTCTCTGCTGTCAAGCCACTTTCTTGAAGAAAGTTCTCCACCCCACCATGGGCAGGACAGGCAGTAGCAGAAGCTCCTTCTCTCCTAAGCCAGGTTCACCTCCAGCCCCACATCCCTCAGGGAATAAACAGTCATGGAAAAGACAGTTTTGAGGAAAAAACGAAGTGAGCTCTGCCCTCCATGGATGTGGCTTGCCCTGATTCATGCCGGGCAGGGACAAATCGACCAGCCTGACTTGAGGGCCAGGCCTGGCCAGGCTTTTCCCAAGGGCTCAGACCCTGCCAGCCATCCTCCAGCAGACAGAACAAGTGAGCTCTGGTCTGCCTGGCACCAGTACCACCACTGGGTTTGGGAGACTGGCAGCTCCAGTGCTATGGAGCAGTTGGGTGGAAGTGACCTGAACACAGATGCACACACGATTCCCCCACCTGTCCCCTGTTCAGTGAGCCAGCATGCCGGAGGTCCCCAAGAAACCGAGTAAGCCGGGAACTGGGGGGCTGCTTCCCTGTGGAGGTTGGAGTCCTGTCCCACAAAGAGCAGCCCCGCAGCCACATGCCTGCCTCGGGGGACAGCATCCTGATCCTTGTGCAGGTGTAGGGGCAGGGAATTCCCATACCAATGCCAGGGAATAGAGGGACCAAGCGCTGAGAGTCCACTCACCATGCGGTGCCTCTGCTGTCCCGGCTGTCACTGGCGGGTAGTGGCTCGCTGTGGTGGCCAGTTGCACTAAACATCCCCTGAGCACGCTGCGGAGGAACCCAGCCGCCGGCTCCTGCAGGCACAAGAGGAGCGGCTCAGAGCGTCCAGCATTCTGCTGCTGTGTGTCAGACCCAACAGGGCTGGATCCTGCTGGGCTGAGCAGCTCTGCTCGGGGAGAAGGCAGGGAGAGCTGTGTCAGTGCCAGGCATGAGTGCTAAAGCCCACCCTCTCTCATCCCGTCCCCACGCCCCTGCTCACCTCAGAGCGAGGAGAGGGCTGGCAGTGGCTATATGGACAGCTGTCCCTTCAGACTGGTTTTCTTTGCTCAGAAAGGGGTGGAGGAACAAGGCAGTGCTGAGGATTTTGCATAGCCTACAAGCCCCACCAGATCTTGGATGTAAATTGAGATGGAGCCAGTGTCCATTTGCTCGTCTAGTGGAGCCAGGCTGGGCCCAGCTGCCTGCATCCCTTGGGCGGAGTTTCCAGCATCGCCCAGAGTTTGAACGGTCCCTGCAACATGCTCAGGGTCTTGCTGAGCAAAGAACATCCTCAAGTCTCGGTTGGAGGCGCAGCGCGAGGACAAGCCCCAGCGTTGCGGTATCGTATCCCCTCTCCCATCCCACCAGCCCCAGAGCCGAACCCGTGGAGATCCATTCTACTTACGTGGTGAGCGGTGAGGAACAGCTGCCCACCACACCAGCAGTGGGACAGGCTGCAGCAGAAGGTCCCGCTCTCCTAAGCCAGGCTCACCCAAAGCTCCACATCCCTCTGGATGTTGTCTACTGGGTTGAATCTAATAAACAGTGGAGCGAATCCCAGCTCTGATGACCTCACCAGCCTATCGGTATATTGTTTAACTCTTTGTTTCCCTGCCTCGGGCCCCTGCAAAGTGGACGTCAAGTCAGCTTCTCTGGGAGGGATGCATAAAAGGCCAAATTTTGGGAGGCAGTCCCGTGGCATGGCAGGAGAGACAGTGTGGGTCGGTGCTTGGAGCAGGGATCCAGGACTGGGGGCTCTTGCTGATCTGGATTTGGATCATTAGCAAGTTCCTGAAACATCTCTGGACTGCAATTTCTGCACCCTCAAAGCAGGGGATCATAGCCAGTGTCTGCAAAACACTCTGAAGCTCCTTGGTGAGACATTAGAGGGATGCAAGATATTAGCAATTAGCTATTAATTAACATCCTGAGTATATCACAAGCAGGGGGTTGGAAAGGGGAGATAGTTCTGACATACTGTCTCCTTTCATGAACCCACAGCCAAGCTTTAACACCCTCTAACACTCATGTGAATCCACTTGCTGAAGGAAGGGGTCCAGCCTGACCCTGGCATCCAGAGGTGGGTTCCACAGTCAGTGGGGCTGATCCCATCCCCGAGGGTTTTGTGCAGTAAGTAATGGCACCTAAGCTGCACCAAGGACCTGGCCAGGGGGCGGGATGGGGTGGGATGGGCAAGCAGTTGTGTAGTTTTCATGGGAATAGGCATGTCCCACAAAGGCAGTGGGCTGGGCACAGAGCATGCCAGGGCAGCACATGTGCTGGAAGAGGAGGAGGAGGGTCTGGAAGGACTGTTAATCAGGGTGGGGGGAGCTCAGGCAGAAAGACCAGAGGCTGTTTTTCAACTTGAGGTCCTGCAACTCAGCTCTGTGTGGACCTCTGGCCAGCGGTAGGTGGACCTGGATCAGGGTATGGAGCTCTTCAGTAAAGGACAGCAGGCAAAGAGGCAGAGGGACAGAGGTGGGAAGAGCTCAGCATCCCAGTCCGTGGTCTGTCAGCACCTCTTGACTGGCGCTGGGTGAATTAGCTGAGTGCAGGGTGCATTTCACACCCTGCTTCTGCACCACCTCCGGGCTGAATTGAGCTTCACCTGCCCTGCTGGGGACATGCAGCCCTGTGCCTCAGCCACT
>NW_010433524.1:0-262 GCF_000710305.1 Buceros rhinoceros silvestris | reverse complement strand
CAGCCACTCCCCCGTCACACAGCAATAGCCATTTCAGCCCCCCAACCTGCCCCGTGCTCCTTGCAGTGCCCCTGGCACCTCCTTCCTGCCCCAGGGACCAAGCCATGGTGGCAGAGAGCGGGCAGGGGCCGGGTGACAATCTCTGGGCATGGTCGCAGGCCCAAGTGCCGGTCGACGATGGAGCCCTGCTTCTGCCAAGGAAAGGCGAACGGGGCACCAGGGGCCGAGCGGTTCCTGGGGACGGTCCCTGGGGACGGCTCCT
>NW_010433523.1:0-16443 GCF_000710305.1 Buceros rhinoceros silvestris | reverse complement strand
GTAATATTTAATATGTAAAATATTATATTTTTTAAACCCTTTAATTCATCTACAGACCTCAGTATGTTCCAGCTCCAAAAACAACCTAAAGCAAGTATCAGCAAATGTTTCCAAAAGTTAAGCTATGTTGCTTAACCACTGCATAAGAACAATAAATTCAGTCTAAGTTTTTAAAACAAGTATTTTAAGTACTAAGTTTAAGGACATCCTCAGAGCAGTTTTCAGTAATAACATCAACAACCAAAAAAGTGCATCCCTCCATGTTTCTACGTCCACATTGCATGTTTTGTTTTACTGATCACAAGGACTTTCACTGTCTACTCTTGTGTTTATTATGCTAACAGGTGCCAACACTTCCATTTAATCCAATCTGGAATGTCTGCTGTATCTTACTGTGCCTTCCCATGTCTATGTATGGTAAGCTAAGCATGCCCAGCTCTAAGACGCCTACAGTTATACAGCTTTGGCTCCTCCACGCACCAGCAGTATCTACTAATTTAGCTTCTCTGAGTATTTCACAGAGGACCCTGAAATTGATTACAGCATTCTATATACCCAAATGGCGACTACAGGTTTAAACGCATCACACCTGCTAAAAAAATTTGCTATTACTATCTAATAGGAAGAGGCTTTTTGCTAACGACAAGTGGATATTTTTGATGACATATATATCAACAACGTTGTCCCCACACCCACCCCAGCCAGGAACAGGGATGAACTCACAGGTTGCCCAACACAATGACGGCATCAAAGCAGCAAGGCTCTGACCAACATATGAATCCATTCATCACAGAACAGTTTACAGTACCACACATTTTCTTCATTACTTGGAGGAGATAGCTTTAGGATCAGTTAATGTCATGTGCATAATAAAAACTGCCAGTTACTCTTGCCTTTATTAAGGCAGTGAGAGATCAAAGATTTCCAACAGAGCTACCTTATGGAGGAAAAGGGGCAGAGGAGGAGAGAGAAGAGGAATTGAGACTTCCCGTGCCAGTCTTGATCTCCTGGCAGAAAGGAGTTTCATAGTCTACTGACAGCTATAACCATAAAAATTCGTTCTACGACACAGTTTTTGTTCAACATACACATTGTAAACAGATATGCCCACCCCCAGTGGCAAAATGGGTTTTAAGTGTATCACTACGCTAGTTGCTCCCTCTTAAGTCCTTCATTTTAAAATACACACAAGAAATTCTGTCATCCTCTGGTATGCCACTTTGTAATCACAGAGTTAAAAACAAGAGAGGGTGCCAACAATTCCAGGCTGAAACTTTCCATATTTTTACCCGGGTAGCCTTCTGCTTTTCTCAAATAGCTCATGGAAAACTGCTGGTGTTTTAAGCAGGTTTGACATACTTTAGTATCCCAAACAACAATTAAAAATTAACTTACACTGACATTCTCATGAAGCTGTAGGTCATATATACAATACATGCCAAACTGGATACTGTTAGTGATACAAGTATTATTCTGTGATAATTAAAGAATTTGCTGTACTTACATTCAGGGGTCTTTAAGAGAGTAAGGGAGCAGCTTGATTCTGATAAGCATTTTTAATCAAACTAGTCAACTACATTTGAATACGTTTCTTTGCAAGCTCTGAGAAATCTCTTCCAATTATGTTTCCCATTAATTGCCCATATTTCCCACAGCACTCCACCCCACTCATATCCTTCCTGACCTGGGTTACTTAGAAATAACCTTGAATCAAGAAGGAACATCGGGAAATATAAATGGAAATGGCAGCTGACCAACTCCTACTAAATGGTACTTGGTATTAAAACAGATCGGGCACCTGGTCCCACTTGATATATTTAGAACAGTCTAAACTGTGAAGTCGTGTAGTTTAAGTAATCCACTCCAGTGAAATTATATCAGATATGCACACGGTAAAGAATAGACATTTATTTCTATGCTTTTGATGTAGGCATCACCACTTATGCATTTTTATAGAAGTTAAGTGGAGTAGGAATAAACCCTTACAAGACTTAGCTTTGTGCAGTGGTGGTCCAGTTTTATACATCATGCTGCTTCACTATTGGATGGGTATATATTTCTCGAATATATCAGGGGGTGAAGACTAAAAAAAGAAGAAAAAGCCACCTGAATGGGCAGTACAGGCAAGTCAAGGATAACGGGAAAATCAGGAAGAAAAAGGGCAACAAGGTGATACACACTAAACCCAACACTAGCCCTTCCGACAGTTTCTTTAGAATATATTCTTTAGAATATACTAAAGTTTAACAACCATTTTCACCTTTTTCTGTCTCCATAATAAAATACAACCTGAGGAAGATCCAAAGTTATGTTACATTTCCCAGGGTAGCAAAACTAAGTATTTTGTAAATATCTCTACCGCTCAGCACAAGGAGAAAACAAAATCAGAAAAACACTGAATTATTGATATATTCCAAGTACTTCAGGAGAAGGAAAAAAGGCTTCAGCTCTAGTTAGCAAGTTATATCACTTCTGCTCATCAGCGCAAAAAGTTAAAGTCAAGTTTATTCTAGTTGCACAATATTTTCCTGCTACAATTTAAAAGCTTGCCAAACCAGAATGACTACTTCAAATTTAAATCAGATGGGAAATTATTAAAAAGAAAACAACCTCTCTCACTCCCCCAGAAAGCAGATAAGAACTGAAGTAGGAAATACATGCCACATACGAGCTGCACTAATGTATGCAAAAGGACAAAAAGCACAGAAAGAATTTTTATCTTTTTACTTTTCAGAAAACTCTTAGAAATTCCGAATTCAGATTTTTTTTATTATGGTTCTCAGTAACACATCAGCTAAGATGCTGAGCCAATAGCAAATTTTTTCCAGAGGAAGAAAAGTAAGACTGATCACTATACAGCAAGTTAAAACAATGTCCTGGCATACAAATTTCTTTTCACCCTGACTTGACTTCCTGACAACAAGCAGAGAGGAAAATGTAAGAAAGTGAAGTGGGAAGCCTTGCAGTTTTTCCTTACCAAAAGAATTCCTACTACTGGGCCAACAGTTCTGTCTTAGAACTACATGTCCTGGGTGAAGGTTAGACATCATCTTTTACTTGTCCTCTAGGTCTGGTCATTCAGACAGTTTTCAACACACATCACTGTCCATTTATTTAACCCATACTTTGTTAGCTGTCTACAATGATAATGTCATGGGAGATAGCATCAAAGACTTCACTAAAGTCAAGGTAAACAACTTCCACTGTTCTCTCCCCATCCACCAAATTAATTACCTAGCTGTGGAAGGCTATCAGGTTGGTCAAGCAAGACTTCCCCTTTGTAAATCAATGCTGACTGCTCCCAATCACCCTCTTGTCTTTGTGTGTATGGAAGTGCTTTTCCAGCGGGATTTTCTTCATCACCTTCCCAGGGACTATGGTGAGACCGACTGGCCTGTACTTTGCTGGATATTCCTTCTTGAAGATATGAGTGATACCTGCTCTCTTCCAGTCTTCAGGAGCCTCTCCCAATAACAGGATCATTCTACGGCCTTCAGGTCTTCAAGGCTATGATATGAAGTTCACTCAAACAAAAAGTTTGGATACCACCGGACTGCATTAAGACTGCTAAAGACCATGGACGGATCCAAAGTCGAAGAGGTTTGTGATCCTGAGTCACTCAAGAATTTAGAAAATACTGAATTTTTAAATTGAACTGGAATAATTTATAGAAAAACAGATCTGCTTTTACGGCATATAAATGCCAAATAGAGACATCACATTAAGGACGCAAAATCCAAATATCCAAATATATTAGAAAAGATTAAAAATTCAAAAAGATGAGATGCCTTGGATGCTGCATGGTTTTGCTATTTTTACTTAAATCTCACAGTTCACCACAGAGGTCAAAAAGCAACATTAGAAACAAAAATCAGAACTGTTTTCAAAATAACTTGGAACTGCTGTGTGACCTTTGCAGAGCAAATCATGAGAGCTCCTTATGGACATTGAGCTTATTCCAAAAGCCACTTGAAGGAGACCAAACATTTACTGTTACACTTGCCATACAGTCAATTCATCAGGTCTTACGCATAACCTACACCCTAGAAATCTAATACCTCAGCCAGAAAATTAAAGGTATGTAAAGCTGGTAATAACAAAACCAAGGAGCCAAAACATCAGTTAAGGAAAGGAGTTGAATCACTGAATGGACTGTGGTTGCAAGGCTATCAACTCTGGGACCCCATCCTGCAAGCATGAGACAGGTGAGAAGCCACATGAAGGTGAACACCCAAGGACTCCCAGTGAGATTACAAATACTACAGCTGTACTCTCTCAGGTATAATCCACACCTTGCAGTGCGCTCTCTGCAACAGCTCTTTGGGGCTCACACCACAATACTTTCTTCCAAGCTTGCTGTATGGAAGCAGAGCAAAGCACATGACCTCTCGTTTTTTAAGAAACCTCCCATGCACTGCACCACTGTCAGAATAAGAATACTTGGTTGCTTACACTTCTCCACCCACCTTAAAGTAACAGCAGAAAGTCAAGATGTCTCTGCAGACCAAGAAATAAAATATTGTTGTCCTGGAAGCTACTGAAGCATTTTTACAAGTAGTTGCATTTGAGAAGCCATAAGAGGGAACAGAACTGATGAAATAAGTTTTACACAGGTACTTTTTTTATTCATGTGTTAGCTCTTGCTGGCACATTGAGTCATTTTCTAGTATGAGCTGAATGAGAGGAGCACAGAGTCAGTGTTCCCAGCACTGCACACATGAAGCAGCTCAGAAGCACTGCATTAACATTTGTGGGGCAGAAACCAGACCAAGAAGACAAAACAAAAGCAGTTTGAAATTTACACAAGGTAAAGCAAACACTTAACGGAAAGACTGGATGAGGAAGACACCAGAAAGATGAAGCAAATTGTGTGTACAACCATATGATGTTAGCTTAGCAATGAATTTCAATTACTATGAAAATCTTAAGACTTGATAGAGGAAAAACACTTTTTTAGCATAAAAGGACCTGCAAGAATTACAAATAACTTATTCACAAAAAAAAAAAAAAAAAAAAAAAAAAAAAAAAAAAAAAAAGAGAAGCTCATTCCAATTTCAGCTGACTGCCCCAAAGTGCCTGAAATGGCAAGAAGTACAATTAAGGTCAACGGGACTAGTGAGAACATTTAACCTGGAAGTACAGTTTTGCAAGGTGTAACCAACAGATCCCAGTGGTAGAGGGAAATAAAGTCATTATTGGGATAACCCAGCTGTAGGTCTCAGCGTTAGGCAGTTGTCAGGTCTTAGCCTGTGCTTTCCCTGTGTGCAGAAACCTTATGTCTAACAAAGTAACCACTTCCGCATTCACCCATTAAGCCGCAGATGAACACCCTGAAATACTGCAAGGATAAACAAATATCCCCATACAGATGCTGTTACCCATATGCTAGCATACGGGAAGCACCATTAGGCCTGTTCTACTACGGCAGAAGTAAGGTAGTCACGGAACTGATTCACCAGGAGGCCACAGGGAATGAGGGGCTCAGGAAGCAAAGGCATCCAGGATGTACATAACCCAATTAGCGATCCATCTACTCCATATCACCCAGCCTATGAAGACACATAAGACACATGCCCATTCAGATGTCTTCAAAAAAAGTAAAAATAATATTAAAAAAATCAAAGAGATGTTTGCAGAAAGTCAATAATTGCTAGGAAAGCCTATTTAAAATCAGAGCTGGGAAGACATTTTTTTTTTTTAACCTTCTATGCAAGGAAAATCTATTTATTTATTTCACATGGAACCACTTGGCATTACTCTAAATTGTCAAGTACATCTAAGTGGCTGCCTTTACTTTGTTCACTTTGCTGGCATGTAGCCAAGTTATGTGCTGCTAAGCTACAAGAATGCAGAGCAGTAACCAGGGAAGAGTCCCTCTCTTTAAAGCATTTTAATATTACTATATGTGGTGCAGACATGACTTCTCTGTAGGTCTGCAGCAATTTTCATACTGCTGATGACAGAGCTCTCTCAGGTCGCTGCACATTTTGGACCATATAATACTGGACACCAACGGGCTAGGCTTTCCCTCAGGCCACCAAGTAATGCACTTACGAAACTTCCATCTGCAGCAGGCAGCAAAAATATGAGAAAAAAACCTTATCTAGGGCCTGCAAGCTTACACCTATCACAATAACAAATCTGCACAAAAATTGTCTTTGTCTAGTTGTTTCTATAACATAAGTCATGTCAGCCAAAAAGCTTAATTTTCTACATACATTTGTACCTCAATTTCAATTTGGTTTTTATTTTTGTTTTTTGGTGTTGTTTTTTCAGTTGTTGGCATTACATTACAAAGCCAAACATGCAGAGGTCAGGAGAAACATCACATTTGAGCCTGCCTGGTGCACCGTTCATCCAGTTTCATGCCTGCAAGTATAATGATTGCAGTCCTTTAATACAAGATTATTCTTTCAAGAGATCCTAGTTCAGCTACTGCATAGAAGTGAGACATGATTTCATGTTTTGCTTTTTTTTCATTCTTGAATGCATGTCCCCCTGCTTTATCTATTGCACACTAATCGGGAGAGTTCAGGAACTTCTTACACAAAGTCTTATGACCTTCATAATGTCATTCCAGTGCTTCCTTAGAATCTAGAATTAGCATTTATTTTCATAACCACCAGTAAAGTAAGAAAGAATCACTGTAAATATGGTCAGCACAAAACCCAGCAGTTTCAGACGCAACTCACTTTGGATGCTCAATCTGAAAAACCATCAGTCTTTGGTATTTAAATGGCACTTTTATGTTTTTAACCACTACCTTCACAAAGGTGATCTCCACCTTTGCATGCCAAACTGGGTCCCCTAAACAAGAAATGATTAATTACTATAAAACACTTTGTGATGTATTTGGTGCCATTTTTCACAGAGATCCTAGGCAAAAGACAGAATCCAGTCCCCACAGGTTGTATTCTGATTTTACCTCTTCCTGCAGCCACATGCCTCACGAACTACAAATACTCAGAGAAGGGAGAGGAAAAAACAGAAAACCCCTTTAGAAAATTACCCCCTTCAGATTATTACTTGTAGTTCTTCTTTCTTTATGAGCAAGGAGTGTCAGGAAAGAAACAGACCTCCTGGAACTGCTGAGCACATCACACCACAGAAGAAAGAGTGACTGCTGGGCTGCTGAAGAAGCCTTAGCTGTGTTCTTCTCTGACTTCTGGGTGCTTGTTCCCACATCCCTACAGCCTGTTCATATACTCTGTTCACACAACTTCACAGAAAAGGGACAGAAAACAGGCACACACACTAATACTTGCAAGGAGCAGCTGCAGGACCTTAAATTTGGACATGACACCTGGCTGACGCTGTGACTGCAATAGCTGGCCAGTATCCTGCTGTGGGAATAACCACTAGAGAAAGAAGGCATGTACCACTTCGGCCAGCGATACACTTCCCATCTGCTTTCACAAAAATCACTCAGATTCCTGGATTGCAAAAATCTGGAAAATTCCAGAGTTTGGAAGCACCGATTCATCTGAATCTTCTCCCCATCACTGTTCCTCAGTTCACCTGGTACTCCCTTCAGTCATCATACACTTTCTTGGGCAGGAAAGCTAAAACCAAAAGACCTAACAGTCAGAAAAACAACAAATACACCCCACAAATTACATGTATAAGGTTAAGCACAATTCCAGGAGCCCTCACTTGCCTGATGTCTTTTTGTCCCTGCCCATGGAAGGGAGGCTGGAACCAGCTGATCTTTAAGGTCCCTTCCAACGCACAGCTCTCTAGGACTCTGTGATTCTGTGTTCCTGGTCAAGTCCAAGGAATAGGCAAAAATACTTAATATATAAAATGCAATAGCAGCATTATCACCTCAATGCCATTTAGTACTTTCTCCCTTCATCATACAAATACCTGCATGACTAATGAGGCTACTGCGCAGCTACCAATACTGGATCCCTCCACTATTCTGTCTGGTTTTCTTCCATCTTTCTCTTAAGAGAGGTTTGCAGGTGGCCCATAAATTTTAAATTCTCCCTAACAGATTTATTATGAAAAAGCATTTTTAGTATTTCTCTAACATTGTTCTGTAAGTGGCAAATGGAAGAGAATATGACTAGAGCAAAAGAAGGTTGCAATTTTCTTGTCGTGCCTGAGCATCCATGAAAGCATAGGGTTAAAAATAAAATGATTATTTCATTCTGGAGGATATCAGAGAGACTCTGTCAAAACCATTGAACATGATCTCCACAATTCCAGAGAAAAATATAAAATCTTTGGCATTTGCTGAAATAGGAGAAACAACTCATGTAAGGGAGACGAAGCAAACAGAAAGCAGGAAGAAAAAGAACCAGTGGTCACCTGCAGTCATCCTAAACTTCCAACTTAGCACATCAAACGGAGAACAGTAATAACATGCCATGTTTTAGGATATAGAATGGGAAATCTCATAACTTTGTCTTCAAACATGAATGCTCAAATCTCACGGATGGCTAAGTGAAAAAACAATCGGTGTTCCCTGTGATAGCAGCAGAACGTGTTATCTGAGGTGCCTGGAATGCAGGTGTCTGCACGTGAGCCAGGCATCTCAGTTCACACGACAGTCAACCACAGTTTAGTCACTACATCTGGTCAGGTCTGTTCAGTTTATCAAATGCAATGGATGGGGTGACTAGTTCTCTAGGCTGCACTGACTGTACTGGCTAGGACTTTACTATCTGCAAGGGGATCTGGCTCACGTGGGGCACCGAAAGCTGCATAAGCAGCATCCTACCCTACATTCCACTACCGCAAGTATACAGGCATTTACAGAGAGTTTGTAATTTATTCAAAGTTTGCTACATAGAGGCACATTTTTAAACACGCAATATAATGAGCTTGCTGAGTTCAAAAGATTGCAATGACGCTCTGTAGTGCAATGGAAATCTTGTGGTAATTTAGGAACTTGAACCGCACTAGGTCAAAACTGCAGAAATATTAAGCAGCAGATAATTTCTGTTACTCAGCCGTTAGACCACAGTAAAACACTCAGAAGGAAAAAAAATGGACAAAAGTCACTGTTAATACAGTGCCAGGAGAGGAAAGCGAAGAATATAGTCGCAGATCGTTTTCAATAGTTACAGCACTAAACTCTTAAAACACAACCCATTTTTTTTTTCAAAAGAAGTAGTGCAACTGATTAGATCTGCCACAATAAAATGCTTTCACTGTAAAACAGTGGAAGTAAAATAGCTTATGACAACATAGCTCAGTTCAGAATTGGCAGTTTATAAAGACCTCCTAATAAAACTCAGTTCTGAGCTCATGGAAAATGCAATAGCAATATTGAAATGGCTAGACTGAAGTAGGGAAGCCTCTGCTTCTATATATACACCAATTTTGTACCTCAAACAGAAAATCTTATAGGATTGGTAAGTCAAAAAAAAACATTGGAAGCTAGATTGGAAGCATATGTTCTTAGACATTCAATGCACAGGCACAGTGTTAAAAAAATCCGTCCCTCAATCACTCTTCAGCATCAGTAAGGGCTGGCAGAAACAGAATTTCGTTTTCCTTCAAGTATATGGTCATGTGGATGACAACGTCTTTCTGAATTGCTGAGGATGATCAACCATCAGGCAACAAACAAACGCCGTTTTCAATCCAGGCAAAATCTATCCACTCCACCACAACTGGCCAGCAGATTTATGAAAGGGTACCTAAACTGGGCCAGTCTGTCACCACTGAGCACAAAGAGAGAATGCTTAGAACATTGACTCTGAGAACCGGCACCATATTGCCTCAGACTCCATAGCAGCCGTGACTCCAAAGTTGCTTCGAAGAGGTGGAGCTAGAAAAGTGGGCTACTGCTAGCAGCAAAACTCTGATGCTAACAATGGCCAAAAGCAGTGGATTGATATTCTCAGACCTCGCAATTTTCACCAGCTGCACGAGGTCTATGTTAATGATTTACTGCACCGAAGGGGTTCTTTTTGGTGTGAACGTGCCCCACTGTACGTGGAAGTCACAGAGTGGGACACTATACCTAGAGTGCCCCACTTGCAATGCAGGCAGCAGGTCCTGCAGCAATCAGCTTTCCACGTGTGCATTATGCACCACCATCTGGGTCGGGTGTCGCTGCTGCTCAAGATGCAGTACGGACGTACGCACCAGGATCCATCGCAGGCTGCACCAAAACGTGCCTCATCCCTTCCCTCTTTGCACAAACTGCTCAATAATGCAGACATACTGCAAGTGGCAAAACAAGACCGGTAGAAATAACACACACGGCCAAATTAAGCAACCATGACAATTTTTATGGTATATGCAGATTCTTTCAATGGAAAATCCTCAGCAAGTGGATCAAAAAAATGCTGCTATTATTATAATGGTGACATTGTAATGCATAACTCATGAATATATAAAGACTTATAATGTTGCCCTATTACTATAGAAATAGAAGCTCTGCCTGGATCTTCTATTCAGGTACACGTTGAGAGATGAATATGGGTATCACACCACCAGAAAAGAGCCTCACCAGTCTACTTAGATGATGAGGAAAAAGAAAAAACCTATCTATTTTATAAGTTAAATAAAAGCAAATTGAGATAAATGGACTATAATTATTCAGTAGATTAGGGATTTACTTAGATTAGGGACGCTATTTCTGTGCTCACAATTTTTTTTGCTTGCTACAAATTTCCTCTTACATTTGAGGCAATAAACATATCAAGCCAAATTGCCACAACTCTGACAACAAAAGAAACAACACGAGAAAAGCACTAACACTGATTGTAAGACTGGTGGAAGACTGCAATTCATGTTAAACTGTTAATGATACTTATATTTTAATTGTAATTTGAGCATTCGCATTATCGTAACTGTAGGACCCTGCTGTGCGCAGGTTCTGGTCACTTTGCACAGCCTTCATGTGATGTTTCAGGTTGAAAAGGTGGAGCACAATTACTCTCACATGGTAAGTGTTTGTGTGATGTTTCTGGTCTTTATGCTTTGGGATGTGTTTTTAATTTAGTTCTAACCTGCTTCCAGTCTTTCTTTCGCTGACATTTCACCTGTTAGCTAAAAGGATTTCCCAGCAAATCCACAAGTAAGACTTTGCCAAATGTCATTTGCTGCGGGATCTAATTATTTTTCCAATAACTTAATTAAGAATCATGTACTTCTGTTAAAGCATACTGTAATGGTTCAGGATCTTACATTACTTCATAGAGAAATGTTTCGGACTTCACCCTGTGGCTTCTCTTCAACAATATTTTGTCTCACCATAATCTGGATTTATTACCAGCAGTCCCAATGTTCTTTTAATTGGTTTTTAGTCTAAGATACTCAGAGAGAGTCTTTTGTTGCCTTTTGCCCTCAAGTGTGACAAACACTCCAGAACAAAAACTGACAGATCAGTCTCCAGCTCCTGACCAAAGCCACCTGACATGGACAGAGGTAGCTGAAGGTTTAAACTATTCAATGGCATCAGTATTTTCCAAGTTATGTTTGTGTGGATTTAACTAACTTTTCAAGAGCAACGCATGTCAAAAATAAACTAGATTTACCTGTAAGTCATTTCTCAGCTGGGCACATTCTTCGCTTCTGCATAGTTACAAACAGCCCATTTCATAACACTACAGCAGAAAGATACAACCTCAAGAGTTGAATTTTGGCAAAATAGTAATAAATATGGTGATGAAATTGTCTGTTCTCCTCTTTCTCCCCGAAACGTGTTTATTTCTAAGCAAGCAGATAAACACAAAACATTTATCAAATAGCAAAGTTCAGACTCTGGAGAGATCACAAGGGTTATACTTTTCTACTTATCTACCACTTGTTGCCGTAGGCAGAGAGCACACTGTAAATTCACTTTACAGTTCTGCATGAAGAGCTAGAGGCAACCGCTTCGATGGAGCTTGTCTTAAGTGCAGTGTCAGTGACCTGTTTTTCAGTTCCTCCTCAAACACATATCGAAACAGTGTGAACCAACATATTTGTCGAATGTGCCCACAAAAGATACCTTCTCATGACAGTGACCAAATGACAGCAAGGGGACAGGGATTATCTGGCAAAGAGCTAGTTATCCCAAAGCTGTCTTCATGCAAGAACCACTTAGAGACTGTTTCATTAGAAGGTCTTACAAAAACACTAATCCAAACAGCACTAATATCTTAAAACTTTCCCACTGGCCATCTTTTTTAATTAACTCCTTCCGTTGAAGATAGTCCATCAAAAAAAAAAAATTGGAGAAAAAAAATCTGACAATTTTTTTTCCTTCTTAGATGCTGAGAAGCTAATTTAATCTATTATTTTTCAAATGCTGCAGAAAATTTCTAAAACATGGGAATCTCTGATGGACCGCAGGGACATACATGCAGTAAGAAGTAAGATTTATGGACAATACAAGACCTGAAAGAGTCAAACGAGTCAAACATCACTCCTCAGCTTCCTACTACATATAACAGACATAGGATACTGAACAACACGGGCAAGTTTTTTGCCCAGTAAAAGTGAAGAGATTAACTTTTAATTCATCATATCTTCAGAAAACAAAAAAGACCTTTAAGCATTGTTGCTAGGTTTTATATACACTAAATTAGCAGAGAGGTACAGCAAAAGCTGGTGGTGGCATATGCCCATCTTATCACTGCAAGGAACTTATGTAAAATAGGGAGGTTTCAAACACCACAAAATCACCAGGTCCTTTATAAAATAAATACTGAACTAGAGTAAGCAGAAGAAATTCAAATAATTGGATTCTGTTAATCTGTGGGGACATGGACTTAATACTGAGTTCAATTTTGCTAAGTGGGAGGAAGATTATTTCAGGCAAGATACAAAGAATAGTCTGCTCAAATCATGTAATATTTACAAGCTTAAATACACTAAGACAGTGATTAATAACTATATCAGAACATTTCCATGCATTCAATCCACAGTTATGAAAGAAACTAAACATATAGGCCTCCTCCCAATGCAGACAATAATAATCATTATCATAATCACAATAATGTTTACATTCCTCATTTACTTGCTTCCAATAGTCTTTTTTTAAAAAGTGTGGATTTGCTGGATAACAAGCACCACTCTCCTATGAAACACTGCAGAAAGCATATTTTTTAGGCATTTTACTTTTCTTTTGAAAGAGACTAGCCACTCACTGAGACAAAGCCATTCTCTTTCCAGTTTTTGAAAAAAAGCTGAAATTAATTCTCATCAAGTCTGTCACGTTCGCAGGCTTTTTGGGAGCTGCACTTGTTTACAGCCTGTGGTTCCCGCAGGAAGAAGCAGTTTAAATAATAAAACAATTTAAGCTTTTTGCTTGTAGTATTTTCGTATCCTAATTTGCCATTTTGAAACTCAGCTTCTTCCACATTGCAGTTCTTTCAATAAATCTTTTTTTTCTGAAATGTGAAATCAGAGTGGAAAGCAACACTTGCTTGACTTCTACTAAAACTCTTCTAAAATATGAGGGAGATCAAAATACTTTTCTTTAAAACTAAGAACGTGCCTAACAAATGATTTAATATCTGCATTATACTCTATTTTATCCCATATTCCCAGATTATCAACTAATTCAAGCATTACGCGGTTGTTACTATTAAGAAAGGTCCTATACTTTTAAAAGCATTTGCTTTGAAGCAAATATCCTTCCGAAGGAAAAAGAATATACTAATATCTTAATGGAAGACCAAAAAAGTACATCCTGTCATTGCAATATTTTTTTCAAGCTCTTAATACTTTAATACTGCAGCAAATCTTACGGAGGCATTTGGCACCTTCCACGAAACGTTGGTACAGTTCCTGTTCTTTAATGTCACCTCATGATGGACTGCTGGAAGGGCATAATAGCACCAGTAAGGGTTAAAGGTGAAATCATTCAGGTGCTGGGCTTGTTGGGAGAGAGACACCCAAACCCCAACGCATCTGTTGACCAAAATACAGACTTCTGCATAGAGAAGTAACAGCTCCGACACGCTCCATACTAAACTCTGACAGCTTCTCAGCACAGTTCTTACCTGGTATATGACTAGACAAGCAATTTTAAACAACTCAAACTAAAATTAAAAGGATCTGCAAACTAAGGAAAACAAAACCTATTTGTTCTGCATGCATTTCCCATCATCTTCAGTTACTTAACTTGAAGTAAATGCATTGCTTTTTCAAATACCCACTAAAGTATACTGATAAAGCTCTCTCATGTGATTAATTCTTCCTCCTTTCCCACATTTGTATGATCCTATAGGATATTTCACCCTAATGCCTAAATCACCTAGGTAAATAAAACTCAAAGAGATTATTTTTTTCTTCTCTCTCTTTTAGAAAAGAGAGATCTGAGTCTTCAACAACTGGCATAGGGCTCCTCGCTTTTTTTCATTTCATTGATACATTCATGTGGTTAAATCAAAGCAAACTAAATCAAGGCAGTAATTTTACACTGACTAGTAGTTAACATGTACAATACTGAGCTTTCATTATCTGATTATAAAAAATTTGTCTTCCTCTGTTGATAAACCGAAGGTTCACAGTTTATTACTTTGCACCTATAAGAACATGAGCACATTTTCTGAATAAAAAAGACTGTTTAATTTTCAAATATTTCTCTTTTTTCCTTGTGACTGATCTCCCACAATTGCTGAGGGAGTTTCCTGTACCCCTTAGCAGAGGTTTGTGTCTGTATGAATATACAAACAGGCATACACTTTAATGAGTTAACATCTGTAAAAATTACTAACACTGAAAAGCTTTATTCTGCATCAAGTGAAAGATGAACAGGAGAAAAGATGTTCTGCATGATGGTCTGCCTTGAAAATTCAAATTAGGATTCCATAAAAATAATTGTTCTTCTGCCTCTTTAATAGCAGTCTGCTACTGTTAAAAACATGAACATAGTTGATGCTTAAAATGAAGCAAAATTCAGCTTCATCCCCTGTAATTATTTTGTCTCTGCACCACCAAAGTGATTACAAACAACTCAGACATTCATCTCTATAAAAGCACAACTTAAGATTCCCAGAGAACAGATACAGGAAGGCATTGTTTTCACACAGTTCTCTTAGTCAAGTCGCAGTTTAACGACACTACTGATAAACAAGTGCACTAAGCCAATGTAAAGCAGACAGGGAAATATTCATATTTAATTTCATCTAGGGAATCCTCCAGTATTTCATTTATCAATGCTTTAAAAACATGCCTCAAAGCAACAGGCAAGAATGTGACAGACGAGTATGACCTTAACTACAATCTTCCCAACTTCCCAACGTTCACTTGCCTAACTATGTACCATCTTCAAGGCTGCTTAAGCACACAAGTATTGGTTCTAAATAGGCAAGAAAAGCACAAAGACAAGACAAGGCTCTGAGCTCTCCTCACAAAGTTATCACACTAGCACAGCGCGCAAACGTGCCAGCTTTCAGGAGCTGTCTTAGGTTTGTGCCCCTTGCTTGCCATCAGCAAGAAATGCCCACAGCCAGCTCAAAATCATCCTCCACACAGTTACCCAAACTTCAAACCAGTCTGACACCTGTTTGGTGCCTGCTGTTCATGGAAGAAAGGACTAGGGCATGACAGATGCAGATTCAAACAAATTCCAACCAGGAAACAAATTAGATCAAGAATTTACATGAGGTAATAGAAGGCATGTGGTCAAGATACCCGATGTGTATCTACGCTGAGCAACTACAGCGTCCTTTTCTTCCTGGTTATGTAATACACAGATAGTATTTAACAACTCCTTTGTTTGACACAACTCACTCGTTTGACACACGCACGTCAAACTGACTGGCTGGCTGGGGGGAGCTTTGGCAGTTCACGCGTTATGAGCCGTCATCCCTCCCAGAAACGAATCCCACCAAAGCCTTCGGTGTTCTTGGTCTGATGAAAGCCACGCAGGATCTGCCGGGAGCAGTGTACCACCATTTCTATCACTGGCACCATTAGCTTCACACCACCTGCCTGGCAAAGAACCTGCCGACTGAACGGCGCAGGCTGTAAACCAGGGCACACCCTGACCCTCACCTCCCAGGCACCAGCCTGCCTCTCAGCAGGATTCCCAAGGGACAAGTGAGAGCCAATCACCCCTCAGCAGCACCACAGCAGCGCAGGGACAAGCTCGGTGACTCCTCAGAGTCACCCTGCGCTGTTTAGCTACTTCAGTCCCTCGCACCCTCTGTTTGCAGAGTTTCGTCAGAAATGGGTAGCTCTATCACAGGAGTGTCGGCATCGAGATGACTTGACTTAAATACCTAGTTCGTGAGATACTACTCTCCGGGCACCCTCCTGAAATAAGGTGTGCAGACACGGGGTGGGGGGAAAGAAAAAAAGAGCCGGGAAGGAAGGAAAAGTCGTTAGATGGGACGGGAAAGACGCTGGCCTTGCCACTTCCTGAGCGGCTGCTGCTCTTTCAAGCGCTCCGGGAGCGTTACGGAACTCCACGCCGGTGCCCGGGGACCGGGGGCGGTCACCGTCATTCCCCCGGAGGAATGAGAGGGGAGGCGCCCCGAGCACCCC
>NW_010433522.1:0-2059 GCF_000710305.1 Buceros rhinoceros silvestris | reverse complement strand
TGCTGGTGAACATGGAAGATGTCCTCTTTCCCCACCCCCCCAACACCTCCCCCGGCAGCTGCACGAGTCTTGCAGACCGTGGCAGGCAGCGACAGGGCTCATTAGGGCTTTCTGCGTGTTCATGAGTCCCCGGGGCTCTTTGGGGCTGAGTCCATGGACCTCTGGCACTGAGAGTGGGTTGAATAAAGTGCTCCAGGAGTCAGAAGCCAAACCTGAAGCACCTTGAAACCTTGACTGGCCTCACTGAGGGTCGCTCCTGACAAAGGCTCCTCAGGGACTCGTCAGAGCAGATCGTTGTTGCTGTGGCTCCAGGGAGACAGGTGCCAAAGGCAGGTGTCCCCGATGCTGACACCCATCTTGCTTCCCCACCCAGCTCTCCCCCTGCCGTTCCTAGACCTTGCCTCATGCCTCTCCCTCTTCACTGCCTCTTCCTTGACACACAAAGCCAGAGACTCATCCTGGCTCCCTCGGGGTGACCTCATGCAGAGACAGTTCTTTTGCCTCACCTCCAGTGGGAACCTTCCCAGCTGCACTTTGTGGCAGTTTCCTTCTCTGCCCACCACCAGGAAAAGCTCCATCATCTCTGAAACCACCCTTCAAGCAGCTGCACTTTCTGCTCCAGTGGGCTGCGTTAGGAGGAGCAGTGCCAGCAGGTTCGGTCTGCTCACCCTTCCTCTGCTCAGCGTGGTCACCAGTGCTCTCGCTCCCTTCTCTCGGGGAGTTCTGCCCTTCAGCCTCTCTCACTCTGCAGCCAGAGCTGCCGCCCGCTCTGCCACCAGTCCTGCCTTCATTTCTGGTGAGAAACAAGTGCAGGAGAGGACCCCTCCACGCTGGGTCATGGAACAGCTTAGACCTTCCCCCAGCCAAGGCCTTCTAGGAGAATTGCATACTCTTCAAAGTGCCCAGCGACTACGAGGGCATACACCGTGTCCTTTCCTGCAGCTGTCTAAGAGAGACCTCATCCTCTTGCCAGCCCTCATCAGGCTGTTCAGGGAGCCTGACCAGCAGACCATGGCACATCTAGGAGTCAGTGATCCATGTCACAGTGCACTGAGCAGCCCCAGGCCTGTGCTGGGCTTCACGTCCAGCTTGGCCTTCAGGCTGCGCTGGGCTGAGTGGGTCCCTTGGCTGCAGGAGACACTTGGCTGGGACAGAGAAGCCTGCAGGAAGCTCCCAACTGGTACCGGCACTTTGGCCACCTGCACAGCTTGAGCTGTGGCTGGAACTGCAGCAGCAACATCCCCTTCGGGGACAGGAGCAACGAGGACTGGGATTGTTTTGCTGTCAGAAACCACAGCGAGAGCTTCCACGCCCAGAACGGGACCACCCTGACCCGGGTGGGATCTGCACGTGGCTGCCCCATGATCAAAGGCACCTCCTGGTGCAGAACAGCACCCGGCTCTGCTGGGGGCCTCTCAGGGATGGGGGCAGATGGGACCTCCAGCCCCCTTCCCAGCCATGGGGGCTCCTGCTGGCCCAAGAGATGCTGAGGCACAACTGGCCTCATCCCAGCATCCCCACCCATCTCCTCCTTGTGGCCTGGGGCCAGTAAGCTACAGGTCACCTCCCACTCCACTTCCAGCCCCATGGGGCTCCTAGAGGAGGTCACCATCCCTGCCCCCAGGTTTGGGGGTGCATGTGAGGAGGTTAGAGGGTGGCTGTGAGGGCTCTGGGCTTCAGGTGCTCAGGTTTTGGGGTTAGGGGATGGAGCTGCAGGTGGGATGAGCAGAGGCTGAGGGTGAGGGTTTGGTGTTGTGCTGGGAGTGTCAGGGTCATGTTTAGGTGTGGGCACCTTTGGGGGTTGGAGTTTTATTTCAGGCTTGGCTGAGGCCAGGATTAAAGCTGGAGTTTTACTGCGATGGACACGGGCTGTGGCAAGGGTGAGCAATAGGCACAAAGAAGAGAACAGGGAGATGAGTTTGGGCTTTGCCTTTGAGGGGAGGTGGAGGGTCGGGATTAGAGTTGTGAATGTCTTCCACCACAGTGTGAGGGTGGCACCTGGAGGTGGTGTTAGAGCTTGAGGGGGCTGGTTAGAAAAGGGTAAAGGCCTCTCCGGAAT
>NW_010433521.1:15163-16364 GCF_000710305.1 Buceros rhinoceros silvestris | reverse complement strand
AGGCGTCAGCGCCAGGCAGCTGGGTGGCTCCGGTGGCTGTGCTCCAGGACGTGCCTAAACGGGGCGTCTGTTTTTTTCCTGTCCCACGCCGGACGTGGATCAGTGGTGGGCGGGTTTGGGGCTGCCACCTCCCCGAGGTGCTGTAGGGTTGTCAGGGGCACGGGTGTCACTACCGAAGCACCACGCGTGGGCTATTGCGGTTAACCGAAAAGTGGAGATCCCGTTCAGCGTTGTAGTAACGTCCAAAGGATGTCAGATAGCCTGGTTATGGAGTTTTTGTGAAACTGTTTCCTCCCCTGAATAAAAAATGCGTTTATTAAAAAGCAAGGCTCTCTGCGAGAGCACCTGTCTCATTTTTGACAGGAAGGGTTTCTCAGGTCCCAGGCTTCAATCAGCGGACGTGAGGTAAATACCGCCAAACCAGCCGATTCCCCAGTGCGTAAGGAGGAACAATTTCCCTGTCCTGAAGTCTGGATCAGGGGGCTGTCTTTGACCGTCTCCGCAGAGGACTAATCACGTAGAGGTGTTGCAGAGGGAATCTCCATCTAGAGAAAAACCACGTCTTCCGTCTGATATGACAAGGACCGTGACTGAATCGGAGTCTTACATGCTGATCCAGTGCAGTAACTGCTAGGTCTGCCTTAGCAGGTACACCTTGATTCTAGGTGGTTTTGAATTATCCCTTGCAAATTAAACATTTATAAACTCGGGGTCTTTACACGAAGGCGGAAAAACACAATGTTCAGTGTGACACTAACGATGTTGAGTGTATGGTGAGGAGAGGTGATTTTACTGATGTGAAAAGCAGCCATGTTGAAACTGTAAGTACTTTTGAAAATTGTCGATAAAGCATCCAGTTAGACTGATTTCCAATTGCAGTTAGAAATCATGCAGTTGAAAGAAGATAGAAGATAGTCATGCTGTGATCCTAGAATCTGGGTCTTTATTTTGGGAGCTGCAATGTTGGAAAAAGGCCATAAAGCACTATCTTCTAACCTCCCACATGCCTAAGAAATTATGAACGATTACTGTATTTTGCTGTTAAACAGTCCAACCCCCCTGCAGTGAGCAGAGACATCTTCAGCTACAGCAGGTTGCTCAGAGCCTTGTCCAACCCGGCATCAAATGATGCACTAATCTCTCCCTCTCTACTTAGAGCTTCCAGATCTACAATGGCTTTGAAAAAAAAACACAAACTGGT
>NW_010433521.1:14275-14775 GCF_000710305.1 Buceros rhinoceros silvestris | reverse complement strand
CCGCTCTGGGGAGCCTGTGTCAGTGTTTCACCATCCTCATGGTAAAAAGTTTTTTCCTTATATCTAGCCTAAATTTCCCCTCTTCTAGTTTAAATCTCTTCTCCTGTTGCATCAGGCCTTGCTAAAAAGATTGCCCCCATCTCTCTTATAAGCTCCCTGTGGCTGTCCCCTGGACAAGCTCAAGCAGGTCCATAGCTTTTTCATGCTGGGGTCTCCAGAGCTGGTCACAGTACTCCAGGTGGGTTCTCACCAGAGCGGAGCAGGGTAGCAGAAGCACCTCTCTTGACCTGCGGGCCACACTTCTTTTGATGAAGCACAGGACACGGTTGGCTTTCTGGGCTGCAAGTGCACATTGTCGGTACATGTTCTGCTTTTCATCTACCAGTACCCCCAAGTCCTTCTCCACAGGGCTGCTCTCAATCTTTTAATTCCCCAGCCTGTGCTCGTATGTGGGTTTGCGACAACCTAGGTGCAGGACCTTGCACTTGAACTTGTTGACA
>NW_010433521.1:12740-14099 GCF_000710305.1 Buceros rhinoceros silvestris | reverse complement strand
TTCTGTTCTGCTTAAGATCTTCGTCAGTGATCTGAAGGGATTTAGTTCACCCTCAGTAAGTTTATGGATGACAGCAAGTTGGGGTGGGAGTGTTGATCTGCTTGAGGGTAGGAAGGCTCTAGAGAGGGATCTAGTCAGGCTGGATCGATGGGCTGAGGCCAATGCTGTGAGGTTCAGCAAGGCCAAGTGCCAGGTCCTGCACGTGGGTCAAAGCAACCCCCTGCAACACTGCAGGCTTGGGGAAGAGTGGGGAAAAGGACCTGGGGGACTTGTCAATAGACGACTGAATAGGAGCCAGCAGAGTGCCCAGGTGGCCAAGAAGGCCAACAGCATCCTGGCTTGTACCAGAAACAGTGTGGCCAGCAGGAGTAGGGAAGTGATTGACCCCCTGTGCTCAGCACTGGTGAGGCCACACCTTGAACACTGTGTCCAATTTTGGGCCCCTCACTACAAGAAGGACATTGAGGTGTTGGAGCGTGTCCAGAGAAGGGCAGTAAAACTTCTGAGGGGTCTAGAGCACAAGTCTTATGAGAAGCAGCTGAGGCAACTGGGGTTGTTTAGCCTGGAGGAAAGATCTCATCCCTCTCCACAGCTATCTGAAAGGAGGTGGTAGTGAGGTGAGGGTCAGTCTCTTCTCCAGGCAACTGGGGTTGTTTAGCCTGGAGGAAAGATCTCATCCCTCTCCACAGCTATCTGAAAGGAGGTGGTAGTGAGGTGAGGGTCAGTCTCTTCTCCAAAGTAACAAGCAATAGGACAAGAGGAAACAGCCTCAAGTTGTGCCAGAGGAGTTTAGGCTGGATATTAGGAAAAATTTCTTCACCAAAAGGGTTGTAAAGCATTGGAACAGGCTGCCCAGGGCAGTGGTGGAGTTCCCGTCCCTGGAGGTATTTAAAAGACATGTAGATGTGGTGCCAAGGGACATGGTTTAACGGTGACTTGGCAGAGTTGGGTTAATAATTTGACTTGATGATCTTGAAGGTCTCTTCCAACCAAAACGATTCTGTGATTCTAGGAATGCCAACTCTGAAGCAAGAACCGGAATAAAGCACTCTCTGATATAAAATACAGAGCTATCAGTATAGTCATAAAGACAAACTCTTTCTGTAATGAAATTTTGAAGTGACTTCCATGTGTGTTTCAACAGGGAATATATTACAGTAAGATTCCAATGCACTGTAACATGGCAGGAATCATGGCGAATCCTCAGCAAGTCTTGCAGTGGTCTCAAATCCTACTGTGAAATCCAGTGCAGTTTACCTCGGCTGAGACTCCATAACCAACAGGCTGCAGTCCTCACTCAATTCTGTGCTTAAACATATACCAAATAAAGGTCAATCCCTAACAAACGCCATCATTTAT
>NW_010433521.1:0-12674 GCF_000710305.1 Buceros rhinoceros silvestris | reverse complement strand
TAAGCAGAACACCGGCTGAAATGGGTTGGGTCGAGATTTCACGCTGCAATACTGAATTTCTGGACGTGAGAAGACAAGGCTGCTCAAACAACGTGAACCAGAGGCCAGTAGATGGCTGTATTTCACCACTGTCCACATCAAAACGATCCCCCCCCCAGCTCCAAAAAGTGTCACCTTCTCCCGCCAGCATCCCCTGCGTGGTCTGCGCTATGCAGAGAGACAAACGTGTGCATTTTGCCCGGGGTGAACCAAGGCATTTTATGCAGATTGAGATGCAAATATGCACACGCACGTGTATACATTGGTAGAACAGTCTTGGAATCTAGAAAGTGCTTTGTTCTCTTCTTTCGAATATTTTCATAGCACGGATTTTGACAGCAGCTGCTCATGGTTCTGCAGTGGGATGGATCTTGCTTTGTCAGAAATCATTTTTAAGCTCTTACGGAGCATGAATGCAATCTTAGAAAATTTACACGTGGTTGTTTACATGTGTGTGAGAGAATTAATATCCACCATGTGTAAGACACTAAGTGCTGCAGTAATGATTAGTTAGAACCCATCATTTCTTACATGAGGTTAGGATTTTTTTGATGTGAGCAAAGGCAAGTTATTTAGAAGCTCTTTTCCAGCAGGCTTGAGAAGCGATGTTCTGTGATGTCCAAGTTGTAATTTTGAGATTTTGGCTTTTATGTGATTTAACAGATTTTAGAAATGGTTTATTGCTCTTTGAGGACATCTGTGTGGTTATTCATAAAGCCCAGAAGAAGCTACAGTCAGTAACAAGCCCATGTGAAATCCATACACAGAGGTGCTAGAAGAAACTTGAATGTATTTGTGGCCTACATAGGGGGTACAGGTCAAGAATAAGAGATGCTGTAACTCTATAGCATAGTAGGAATCCACGTCTACTGGCTTTTAAGAGTAAGCCAGATTTTTAATTCCTCTCATAAACTGTGAGAAGGGGAAAAAAGTCTTCTGGCTTTAATTTTTATGCTGGAGAAAGAAAAAGGTTACAGTGTAAAAAAAATATATAATTTTTTTCTTGGCTATGGTTCGAATGTAGGTCAGAAACTGAAATTCAGTTTCCTTCAGTGACCACGCATACTTAGATTTATTATGCTAGTGCCATCCATGTTTCAAATTTGGTCTCTGCTTCCCTCCCAGTAAACAGACTTGTACACCAGCACGGAGAGCAGATGATGTGTAAAAGAAACAGGAAATTCATTCTTCTATTACCGTCATCCTGAACTAATGTCATTCAGAGCTAATCCTGGAAGTCAGGAAGGACAACGCAGAGTACATTTTTCCAAAGCAAATACACCTTCCATTATTTTTCTAGGACTTTTCTGTCAGTCAGATTTCCTCTGATTGCTTAAAAAAGAACAAGGAAAGTATTTCACAGACCAGGGTTTTATTATGAAATACGTTACATTTTTGCTGTGCTTCCTTTAATGTCACTGTAAATAAGTTCCTGCCCTAACTGATAATATCAGCAGATACCAACAAATATTTTAGTTTATTGAGTAGGCTCTGTTTATTTTATTGAGGCCTGCCCTCTCAACTAATTACAAAATATCCAGCAAATATTTGAATTTATTACTTATCTCATTCCCATGAATTAGTGCATCTCTTTGTTTAACAAATGGAGTTCACTACTCTTGCCCTCAAGGTAAAGCATACATTGCAATCTCTCTTTTAAAGACGGTCTGAAAACCAACCTTCCCTAAGTGAATCAACAGTTGAAAATGATCTCTGTAAATCAGTAAAGGGAGAGAATTTGCCATGTTGTCCCTAATACCCCTGTGTAAGGCACAAACAACTCAAACCTCACTGTTGATATTTAACTGATCCCAACACATGGTTTGGGGGTTTGTGCTGTTTTAATAGATTTTTAGCGTGTTGAAGAATAACACCCGTGCTGTGACAAAGCAATAAAATGTGTAATCTTCTGAACTCTATTGATTTTATTCCTTTATATCACGTCTTTTATTTTTAGAGATACATTCTCTCTTAATTACTTAAAATTTGAACGAAGTTTAAGTAAGATCTTTAACGTATAAAAATAAGTAAGCACTGAAGTGAAACACTAGGATTTTTTAAAAAATAAGGTAAGAGCTCATTCAAACTATCAAACACGTGGCTTATGGACGAGGTATTTTCAGAAGTACGTTAATGATGAGGTGCCTTGATATTTGGTCTTTTTAGTTGTTAAAAACTTCTGAAAAGCTGTGTGTAATAATATTTGAGGTCAAAATATGAACTATGCATTAAAACAGTGATGCATTAGCTACATTAAAAACAAAACCAACCCCACCTTGCTTATTCTTTGTGGAAATCAAAGTCTTTTACATTGCTATATTCTATAGAAAAAGTGCTGGAAAAAATTACCACAGAACATGAGTCAGAGACCAAATTACTTTTAGCAGTAATCACTCAGCAGTGATGTATCAGTGATGCATCAATGATGCACATTCCCTGCTTAGATTTAAGAAAATACAATATCCCATCATTATCTAAGAATACATTGTAAAGTGAGTGCTAGGATCTCTTTCCTATTGACAGTGCGCACGCAGCAAAATATCCTGCAAATTTTTTCCAAAATGGAAAGCCATAGCTGACGTGACATACATACATTTCATACTTCTCCACAGAAACAGAACAGTTTACAGCCTGTATTTGAACCGAATCTTAGTGAACATCTGTGCTGCTTTCATAAGTGAAAAGAAACAAAAGCCTGTCCCATGCAGAGCAATTCGGAAGTGATTTTTTTCGACTCACAAATCCTCCAGACATTTCACTTCAGGAAGGTTGAGGAAGAACTCTGTTGCGCAGAGTGAGCTATCAGATTGGCAGAAATATTGCCATTTACCTTTTGCCCAAGTTTTGAATATTGAAAGAGAAAGAGAATTAGTTACAAAACTTTTTTATTTTCATTTTCACTTCTTTGCTTAAAGCAGTGGTTTTTATAGCCCACTAGCAGCATAACTTTAATGCTACACAGGTTTTTAGTCCTCGCTATTTCTCATCCTACATCACTTACTCATTGATTGACCTAGTGAAGGGCATTTTGCACACTAATCTGTATTGCTTACTAATATTGATGCATATTGATGATGGATTGAAAAGCAAAGGAGTCAATTTTTTTAATATTTGCATTTTGTGGGTTTTCAACATTTTTTTTGGTGTTTATTTTTACATATGAAAATCAACCTCTGGAGTATCTGGGGAAAAAAAAAAAAGCCAAGTGCAAGTCAAGTCCACTGAACACTTCCAGTTAAAGCAATAACAAAACCCCATTGGAAATCTTAAAATGGATCACTGTAGCATTTCTGAAATGGTATAGACTGAATTTTTCAAGTTAGATTCTTAAGGCATTTAAGTATGAGTCATAAGTTTAGAAACCAGTTGTTTTTTTCAAGCTAGCCGTAAGAGTACTGTGATATTCAGGAACTGATTTACGAACACAAGCATATTTCTTCTGATTCGTATTTCTGAGGGAAGATTTACTATGAATAATGGGAAGGTGTTGGATAGTCTCCCAGTGGCTGTTTGACAAAAATGCTACTCAAGACTGAGTTGAAGAAAGCTCTTTTAGTCAAATAATTATTCACCTTTTCTATTTACTAAAAAGAAAAAAAGTAAACTGAGTTTGAGAACTCTTCCTGTTACCTGTGCTATACAAATCGTTCTTCATTTGTTGCCAAATTAGCAAATAGACTTACTGGAAAGAAAAAACTGGCCAGAAATTCAACACAGTCAAATTATGTTGGGCATGTTTCTGAGTACGACTAGAGACTGTGTCTCTAGCACATTTGTTTGGTAAATGGGTCAGCTATTTTGCAGCCAGTACCAACCAAGACAAAATGGTATGCAAGGGAGGAAAACTACTACATATCTATTCCACTAAGAATACACATTGTTTTCAACTTAATAAAAAGCAGAAGTATGTAATTTCTAAGGTGAAACCATAGAAGGGAAGAGAAGGACACGAAGATACGAAAGGATTTATTGTTCAAGGCTAAATCACAACCATGTAATTAGTAAAGCAAACAAAACTGCGAGTTTTAAATATTTACATCTCCTGCTAAGAAGTACAAGAGGTTGTAACCAGAAATACAACTAGGCAACACTTACAAATGCAGCGTACAGACATTTGGTAAACATGGACACAATGTGAAATATCTGTTTCTTCATGAATGTAAATTTATACGGTGATAATTGTGTTATCACAAACCTATTTGTACTACTATTGCAAACCTATTTGTACTACTATTAGTGGTAAAAGGGAAGGGTATGCTCTTTACTCTGTTAAAGGATGAGAGATATCTGGATTGTGTTATGTGGTTCACCTATTGCATCATGAACATTACGTGCCCTTCTCCACTCCTGAGTGAACATCTGAGGTTGAAACTGGGCCAGTTACTTTACGAAGTTTATACCAGCAACAAACTTGCGCTGTATTAATATATATACATCTAAAGGGTCCATGGCGGTGCATAGCCACTGAAATTTCACTCCCAGGATCCCCTGGAACCCGTGCCATTCTCACGCTGACAAATAACCTGCAGCCAATGAAGGAGCAAAGCAAGCTCAAGAATGCGTGGGCAGCAGTGGCAGGGAGATCCACTGGTAGTTTCCTGAGTCCATGTTAACAGCACTAATGAAGCAAAGACAGAAAACACAAGAGAAAATAGACTTTTACCCCATTTTATTTACTTTATTTTTACTCTTTAGGAAACAACTAACCGTGTAAAAGGTGGATCCATGTCCTACTTGTATCAGTAAGGACAACAGAAGCATGTTCAGCACATGACTTGAAGACAGTTAATGCCAGATGTGGAAGAGCAAACCTCTACACTGGTCGTTCTTTGGAAAGAACTTTTGGCAGCCTGGCAGCTAATGCACTGGCCATAAGTACAGTTCCTGGAAAGCTGACTTCCCTGTCAACAGTGCTTCAGCTTCACATAAGTGTCCTATAAATTTGATTTTTAGCATCATAAATGCTCATATTTCCTCCTGGCAATAGGTATCTGGATCTCTGAACACGATGGGAACCTTCTGTTTACCAGTTATGACCAGATGAAAAGAAGGTATACAGGTCAGGAACTCTCCACATTTCAGGACATAATCCTGCCTAATTTTGTAGTAGTACAACATCTAGCTTCTAGAGAGTGTTTTTGTTCATGGATTTCAAATACTTATTAGCAAAGTTGAAACATCGATCCTGATGTCCAGAGGTGAAATAATTTGCCTGAAAGCACAAAGACAACAAGTAACAACAGATCTAGCAGTGAGCCACAGTCCCACCATTCTTTCCATCATTTGGTCAAACATTTATTGCAGTAAAAAGCCTTGTTCGACATTGTCTCATCACACACGGTACTGTAAGGACACAGAACCAGGCTTTCTCTGGAGAAGCCACAGCCTGAAGATCAGATGCAGGGCATGAGTAGAAAGCTATTAACGTGATTGGTAGAGATAGCGAGCAGAAGCAGAGACATTGAATAAATGGCTGGAATAAAACCCATAGCAGAAGAGGGAGTCTGTCACCAGTCTTGTAGGTGCATTGAACAAGGCAGATACTGACAAGTATTAGTTCCCCAGCAAGGAAGCTTTGACCAGAGTTGTTCAAATGGACCCTTGAGTAGAAGGATAGGGAAGATTAATGCTTTCATTGCCTGTGAGAAATACCACAGTCTTCTTTTGCAGGTACGCCGCTGCCTGACATGACTTTATACCTTCCTCTGCCTCAGTTTTGTCATCTGCAGAATATGGAAAATTACGTTGATTCTATTTGCAAGGCACATCTAGCTTTCTGGTGTGAAAGTACTGTGTAGCCACAAAACGGTATTTATTGTTAGGCAATTGATAGTTGTTGCACATAATTCAGATAGCTACTGTGGCTTTTCCTTGTGCTGTTTGAGTGAAACTTCTGCCAACTCCATCGCGAAGCCACGTGTGAATTTCCTTACGCTCACGTTATAGAAGTAGCATCTCCATGACTTGTCTCACCTTCCTGCCCTCCCTAAGACCTTCTGGCTGGAGCAGAGATCAGGTGGATAAGTGGGAAACAGGTTCTGAAAATGGGAGGAGTAGGAGATTTGTGCAAATTCTGGGAATCCACCTCAAACCCCTACCCCACCTCTTCCCGGCACCTCCCAGTGCCCGCCCCCAGCTTCAGCCTGCTCCCTTAAACCACGGCTGCCCTGCGCTGGGTTGAACATTTTTGACTGCAGACTGCACGACTGCACTGAGTAGTCAGCAGCACCCAGCGGGACAGACATGAGGGTGCTGAGACTAGGCAGCTGGGCTCCCCTGGGGCCGCTCCTCTCCCTGCTCTTTTCTACCAGCATGGCGGTAAGTGAAGAGGCAATGTTAGAAAACACGTTGGCGCAGAAAGCGCTGTCAGACAAAATTCACTGAAAGTGGTCTTCTTTCTTCTCTTCAGTACGTTGCTACCAGAGAAAACTGCTGCATATTAGATGAACGATTTGTAAGTACCTGAACAATTTTTTTTTATCTTAAGAGTCTAATTAAGGCTTTCCTATGCTGATTGTTAACTACCATTATCACTTGTAGCTTTATTTTATCTTCATTGTTAGTTGCGATACTTATTAAATGCCCTGTGCTTAAACGTGTTATCTATTAATAGAAGTATATGCTTGGTAAAAAATGTAGGGGAGGCTGTGCTGTTATCAAAAGCATATATCCAGAAGATGCTACAAGTCACAGCAGGCACTGTTTTCTTGCTGTGTGTGTGTCTGTGGCCAAACAGTGCGAAAGTAAACTGTCTCTATAAATTCAAATACAGCAGTGGCAAATGCCTGCCCTTTTTTATCCGCAATCATTTGTATAAGCGGTGCCTGAAAGTTCCCCTGCCCAGAAATTGTGCTCTCTTCTTTTTGCTTCCGAAACATTGCCAGTTATTATTCTTCCCTCTTTAGGGTAGCTACTGCCCAACAACCTGTGGCATTGCAGATTTCTTTAATAAGAACCATCACACTATGGATAATGACCTGCAGGAAATTGAGAGAATTTTGAGCCAAATTACTAACTCCACAGCAAAAGCAGATCACTTGATTCAACACATCCAAAGCCTCTATCCTGCAGAGAAGCAGACACTACCAAGTAAGAATACACAACTGAAAAATATAATTTGTGTTAGTTTTCTTGGGTTTTAGTTTGCCTATGTGCAATAATTTTACACCTTTGTCTGTTTTACAGATGCAATTGATGATTTTACAAAAAAGTCCAAGAAAATTATTGAAGAAATAATCAAATATGAAAGCACAATTTTGTCTCATGAAACTACTATACAGTAGGTGTCTTCCACTTTTACATCGTTTGGCAATCCAAATCTCTTTCTTTCTGTTCTTGTTACCAAGTGCAGCTAAGGCTCCCTCAGAAATGTTTTCTGTGCTCATGTGGACAGTTGTGCCCACATAGTGTCAAGGGTTAGGTCTGGGCTGCCCAGCAAGCCACAGAAAGATCATGAGGACCTGATATTGCATTCTCTGCTCATCTGCATAAGCCGTTAATTGCGCAAGAAGTGCAAGATAAGAATATCAGGAAGCATGGCAATATTTTTATTTCTCTTTATTTTGCTGTGCCAGCTACTCCTAATTTTTTTTTTCATGACCTTTGGAAGTTTTATTAATAGGAGTTTGTGCTGTAATGCAGAGTGTGTAGAATATTTGTACAATCATCCACTCTGGCTAATTTTGCTGCATATATCCATGAAAATCAGCTCAGCTACATTGACGTAAATCACAAGTAGCTGTAAACTCAGTGGTAGTCTTTTGTAAAATGACATTGAAAACAAAATTGAAAACATCATTAACTTTTCTAAATCTCAAGGATGTGATTTTTTATCCTGAACACAGAAAAATCTCCACTTCTGAAACATTACATCAGAGAGGATTCAGGCATTCTGACACTTGCAGCAGTTTATTCACAGCATTTATATTTTGCAAATGCATCCTTAATTAAGGAGAAATAATTTATCATTTGCTTCAGGAGAACAAAGAAAAACTTTCCGTAGAGTTATATCCATACATAAATTACAGGTTTGAGTTTTGCTGATTAGAGTCAAGTTTTACATACGATTAAGTGTGTGCTTTCCCATTTTGTCTAGTTTCCTCAACTTTAAATATTAGTGCTAATAGAGGCACCACCTTTTACAGGGATATATGTATCAGGCTGCTACAGAGGTGAGGCGTGTACGCAGGGAAATGTGTATTACGTACTCAGAAACAGCTGAAACAACAAGCCATTTTTATGTCTCTCTGTCCAGGCAGTTGACAGATACACACATATTGAACAGCAACAGGATCATACAGCTGAAAGAGAAGATTGCCCGGCTTGAGTCACTGTGTCAGGAGCCATGCAGAGACACGGCTGAAATACAGGAGAAAACTGGAAGAGGTGTGTAAACTGCTTCTTGTATGGTGGAGGGTTAATTCAGTTACAAGTATTGCCGGTTGACATCACAGCGTTATTTGTAGAGTTATTTGAAGAGTTATTTGTAATCTCATGGGCCATAGATTTCTGCAAAGATATGCAGGATTGCAAGTTAGAAAACCTGTGCTTGGATCAATAGTGGTGCGAGGTAGATGCTCTGCAAACACGGCAGTCAGATGGAACAGAGTTCTCGCTTGCTCCTTTGTCCTTTTTGGACAAAATATGATTAACCGTAAATGTATGCTAAACATGAGGGACACAAGTAGAGTTTACATGGACATAGGACAAACAGAAGATAACTCATTATCACATTTCTACTGAGTCACCTGAAAACAATTTAATTATTCTATTAGCTTCAAAAGTGCTTTTTTTTGTTGCTGTAGAAATTAATGCAATGACTATATTTTACATTTAAGCTGCTTAAACTCAATATGAGCCTAAATTCCTCCTCATCTTACACAAGTCCTGTCACCTTCGGTAGGATTTTTTATGGCAATGACATTAAAGTATGCTGACTAAATAGCTAACTTTGCAACAATGACATTTAAATGAATTGCACTAAGAAAGTTCGTATATCCAATAAGTGTGAGGATAGAATTGTAGCTAGATTAATAATGGCCCTTTGAATATCTTTACTTCAGATTGTCAAGACATTGCAAATAAAGGTGCCAGAAAAAGTGGTCTTTACTTTATCAAGCCTCAAAAAGCCAAGCAGTCATTCCTAGTCTACTGTGAGATTGACTCATATGGCAACGGCTGGACAGTGCTACAGAGGGTATGTGTTATGTATTACTACCATGAGCAAGCTTATTGCATCAGCACTGTTTTTGGTTACGTGCATCAAATACAAATCTTTTAGACTGAGGTTTTTGTTTTTTTTTTGTTTTTTTTTCTCTAGAGACTGGATGGGAGTGAGGACTTCAAGAGAAATTGGATTCAGTACAAGGAAGGGTTTGGACATCTGTCTCCAGATGACACCACTGAGTTCTGGCTGGGCAATGAAAAGATTCATTTAGTAACTACACAGTCTGCTCTGCCATATACCTTACGAATAGAACTGGAGGACTGGAATGGCAAAAAAAGGTATTTGCTCATGATGCTTCTGAAAATCACAGCTTAAAACCTACTGCTCCCATTGGTGCATCAGCTTGTACGGCTCTCTTAAATAAAAATGATGAGCCTTTAGACCTCCTAGCATGCATAGGACACTGCTTTGGCTCCTGAACTCATAGCTGTGACAGCAGTCACCGAGAAGGAGTTGTTGGCAGGCACGTGTGGGTGTCTGAAGGCCACGTGATGGCAGTCCTAATTTATTTGGCAGAAAGAATCTGTTTCTTCAAGTTTCTTCATATCTTATGCATCTGATGGTCTAGATGATTGTTGTAGGTTCCCTCCCCTTCCCTGCCCTTCCCGTCCCTTCCCTTCCCTTCCCTTTGCTTCCCTTCCCTTCCCTTCCCTTTGCTTCCCTTCCCTTCCCTTCCCTTTGCTTCCCTTCCCTTCCCTTCCCTTTGCTTCCCTTCCCTTCCCTTCCCTTTGCTTCCCTTCCCTTCCCTTCCCTTTGCTTCCCTTCCCTTCCCTTCCCTTTGCTTCCCTTCCCTTCCCTTCCCTTTGCTTCCCTTCCCTTCCCTTCCCTTCCCTTCCCATTCTACAGGAGGGTTTACTATCCTTGTTATTTCTTGAGACATCTACTCCTTTCTCCCATAAAGGATTTCCTTCTCACCTGAGTAAGCCTCAGCATTATGAACCTGGGAGATACATATATGTGTATTTATATAATGTAGATCTTTAATACATCACTGAAGACTTGTAGTCAGAAAACATGTCTGGTAACGGAGCGGTTCGATGTGCGTCGTTGAACTGAGGCACCTAATCATGCAAAACCGGTTCCTTTTCGAATGCCCTTAGGATGCCATAAATGCCTTTTCTGCAATTCTAACACCTATGTATTTTTCATTCATGCTTGTGCCGGGAACTCAGCATTCTCATATTCACCATTCTCCTTTGTTAACAGCACTGCTGACTATGCTGTATTCAAAGTGGGAAGTGAAGAAGACAAGTATCGAATGACTTATGCCTACTTTATTGGTGGTGAAGCTGGGAATGCCCTTGATGGCTTTGATTTTGGAGATGATGCAAGTGACAAATCTTTTACCTCTCATAACGGCATGCAGTTCAGTACCTACGATAATGACAATGATAAATTTGAGGGCAACTGTGCTGAGCAAGATGGATCTGGGTGGTGGATGAACAGATGTCATGCTGCTCACCTCAATGGCAAATATTATATAGGTAAAGTATCTTCTAAATACTTATAACCCAGGACACCATGTTTCAGTGACAAACGGGTCACTTTAACTGAGTATGTTTTGCCATGTGGATTTCCCAAAGCTGGCATAGCCCATTCTTTGCAATAACTGCTAACACCAGTAGTAGGAACTTAACGACTGCTCCCAGCCGAAGAGGGACAATCAGTCCCGAGAGAAGCAAAGTAGGAGGAGAATGGCAGTGAACAGGACCTGTTAGCCTGCCCAGGGGTGCCACAGAGGTGTTAGTACCAGAAAAATATATGGGCACGTTAATTCTTTAAGAAAGCAACTGGTTTGCTCCAACTTATATTTTTTAGGAGGTGTCTACTCATCGAAAGATGCTGGTCCAGATGGATATGACAATGGCATTATCTGGGCAACCTGGCATGACCGGTGGTACTCTATGAAGAAAACTGCAATGAAAATCATCCCATTCAACAGACTGTCAGTAGATGGACAGCAGCACAACTTAGGCAGCACCAAACAGGTTCGACCACAGGGCTGAGGAGATAATTAAAATGACAAGAAGTCATAATTTCAAACACATAGACAGCTGAAGTTTAAGCCAACTGCATCTTAGAGATGTTGGTTTTGTTTACCATTTTGTCATAAAAACATTTCATTTTAGTATACCTTCCACATTCCTGTTTCTTTTAATGATTAGATAAATGGATGGGCTCATGATCAGAAATAATCCCTTGCCTTCATGTGTTTTAAGTGCTACATTTTTAATTTCTAACTAGTATAACTATGTATGAACAATATCAACATGTCATCATAGCCTTATGTACTTTCTTTAGAAGAACGTTAAAAAGCTCTCTTTTTTTTTTTCTATTGTAGGTTGGAGACTCGTAAAGGGACAATTTTACAAAGATTCGTCTGAAGAGGGAAAACAAATCTTTCATCTCTCAAACACTGAACTTACCTACCATTACACAGTTCAGTTTTGACTACAAAACACCACTGACTGTAAAATGGCCAAGCCTCTTCCCTGAGCAGTGCTTACCTCTGTACCTGGTTACTCTTGCTGTACAAATTCTCAATAAAGTTTTGATTATTACAAAAAATCTGAACTTGTTATCTGTACTCTACTGTTGGCCAAAAAAACCAGGAAAATTTTATAATGGTTGGAACCTGTTTGATTCAGTCATACCTGAATTGCATATGGTGAGTTTATCTTTGTTTAGAGGCAAGTGCTGGAGCTATTTCTCCATAAAATGTGGCTTATTTCCAAAAGTTTTCTGTTTTTTGCTGGAATTGATTTGTAATATAGAGCAAAGTACCTAGCAACTTGAAAGAGGGCTAGTTTACTGCTGAAGGCTACTGAACTGAGCTTACCATGAAGTACTGAACACATTTTCGATCAGGATATGTTAGGAAGTATACTATTAACACCAGGAACAGAGAGTTTACTCCAGAGCATACATATTGACAATTTAGAATATTACTCAGTATAACAGTTTCATTTGCTACATAGCACACAGTATTACACTGTACAGCCTTTATTCCTGAATAACCTGGATTTATTCATAAATATGTAAAAACGAACCTAACATATCTAGTGCCATTATCTGCCAAAACCAACCAAACAAAAAAGTTAAAATTTGCAGCAGAAATTCACTGTATTTTCTTGCATTTTCATTTTCTAGATCTGGTAATAATTTTCTGTGTGACCCACTTAAGCAAACTCACAGCACAGATCAAGAAGAGCAATGAGTTTGCAACACTGCCTGAATGTACTCATTCAGAATATCTGATGAGTGCGTTGGAGGGGGGCATTAACAAATCAAATCAGGTTTTTGGATAAATTGCTCAACAAAAATACAGTCAGAGCTAGAGTGTATATGTATATGTATATCTATATGTATATCTATATCTATATCTTTATCTATATCTATCTCTATATAT